>NC_137479.1:600000-844597 GCF_918807975.1 Aplidium turbinatum
GTCTAATTCTTTTTGTTTGAAACTAACGTCATTACAAATTGTCTAAGAAAGTTTTTTTACGTACTAAAAGTGAACATTATTGAAAAAAATTGTCTTTTCAAAAAAAATTTTCAAAAATTTTTCTAAGACATTTCATACAGTGAAAAATAATTTTTTTTTGCGAAAGTGTCTAAATCTTTTTGTTTGAAACTAACGTCATTAAAAATTGTCTAAGAAAGTTTTTTTACGTCCTAAAAGTGAAAATTATTGAAAAAAAAATGTCTTTTGAAAAAAATTTTTCTAAGACATTTCATACAGTGAAAAATAATTTTTTTTTGCGAAACTGTCCAATTCTTTTTGTTTGAAACTAACGTCATTAAAAATTGTCTAAGAAAGTTTTTTTACGTACTAAAAGTGAAAATTATTGAAAAAAAAATTTCTTTTCAAAAAAATTTTTCTAAGACATTTCATAGAGTGAAAAATAATTTTTTTTTGCGAAACTGTCTAATTCTTTTTGTTTGAAACTAACGTCATTAAAAATGGTCTAAGAAAGTTTTTTTACGTACTAAAAGTGAAAATTATTGAAAAAAAATTGTCTTTTCAAAAAAATTTTTCTAAGACATTTCATACAGTGAAAAATAATTTTTTTTTGCGAAACTATCCAATTCTTTTTGTTTGAAACTAACGTCATTAAAATTTGTCTAAGAAAGCTTTTTTACGTACTAAAAGTGAAAATTATTGAAAAAAATTGTCTTTTCAAAAAAAATTTTCAAAAATTTTTCTAAGACATTTCATACAGTGAAAAATAATTTTTTTTTGCGAAACTGTCTAAATCTTTTTGTTTGAAACTAACGTCATTAAAAATTGTCTAAGAAAGTTTTTTTACGTCCTAAAAGTGAAAATTATTGAAAAAAAAATGTCTTTTGAAAAAAATTTTTCTAAGACATTTCATACAGTGAAAAATAATTTTTTTTGCGAAACTATCCAATTATTTTTGTTTGAAACTAACGTCATTAAAAATTGTCTAAGAAAGTTTTTTTACGCACTAAAAGTGAAAATTATTGAAAAAAAATTTTCTTTTCAAAAAAATTTTTCTAAGACATTTCATACAGTGAAAAATAATTTTTTTTTGCGAAACTGTCTAATTCTTTTTGTTTGAAACTAACGTCATTAAAAATTGTCTAAGAAAGTTTTTTTTACGTACTAAAAGTGAAAATTATTGAAAATAATTGTGTTTTCAAAAAAATTTTTCTAAGACATTTCATACAGTGAAAAATAATTTTTTTTTGCGAAACTGTCTAATTCTTTTTGTTTGAAACTAACGTCATTAAAAATTGTCTAAGAAAGTTTTTTTACGTACTAAAATTGAAAATTATTGAAAAAAAATTGTCTTTTCAAAAAAATTTTTCTAAGACATTTCATACAGTGAAAAATAATTTTTTTTTTGCGAAACTATCCAATTCTTTTTGTTTGAAACTAACGTCATTAAAAATTGTCTAAGAAAGTTTTTTTACGTACTAAAAGTGAAAATTATTGAAAAAAATTTTCTTTTCAAAAAAAATTTTCAAAAATTTTTCTAAGACATTTCATACAGTGAAAAATAATTTTTTTTTGCGAAACTGTCTAATTCTTTTTGTTTGAAACTAACGTCATTAAAAATTGTCTAAGAAAGTTTTTTTACGTACTAAAAGTGAAAATTATTGAAAAAAAATTGTCTTTTCAAAAAAATTTTTCCAAGACATTTCATACAGTGAAAAATAATTTTTTTTTGCGAAACTGTCTAATTCTTTTTGTTTGAAATTAACGTCATTAAAAATTGTGTAAGAAAGTTTTTTTAAGTACTAAAAGTGAAAATTATTGAAAAAAAATTGTCTTTTCAAAAAAATTTTTCTAAGACATTTCATACAGTGAAAAATAATTTTTTTTTTGCGAAACTGTCTAATTCGTTTTGTTTGAAACTAACGTCATTAAAAATTGTCTAAGAAAGTTTTTTTACGTACTAAAAGTGAAAATTATTGAAAAAAAATTTTCTTTTCAAAAAAATTTTTCCAAGACATTTCATACAGTGAAAAATAATTTTTTTTTGCGAAACTGTCTAATTCGTTTTTTTTTAAACTAACGTCATTAAAAATTGTCTAAGAAAGTTTTTTTACGTACTAAAAGTGAAAATTATTGAAAAAAAATTATCTTTTCAAAAAAATTTTTCTAAGACATTTCATACAGTGAAAAATAATTTTTTTTTGCGAAACTGTCTAATTCGTTTTGTTTGAAACTAACGTCATTAAAAATTGTCTAAGAAAGTTTTTTTACGTACTAAAAGTGAAAATTATTGAAAAAAATTTTCTTTTCAAAAAAAATTTTCAAAAATTTTTCAAAGACATTTCATACAGTCAAAAATAATTTTTTTTATCGAAACTGTCTAATTCTTTTTGTTTGAAACTAACGTCATTACAAATTGTCTAAGAAAGTTTTTTTACGTACTAAAAGTGAAAATTATTGAAAAAAATTGTCTTTTCAAAAAAAATTTTCAAAAATTTTTCTAAGACATTTCATACAGTGAAAAATAATTTTTTTTTGCGAAACTGTCTAATTCTTTTTGTTTGAAACTAACGTCATTAAAAATTGTCTAAGAAAGTATTTTTACGTACTAAAAGTGAAAATTATTGAAAAAAAATGGTCTTTTCAAAAAAATTTTTCCAAGACATTTCATACAGTGAAAAATAATTTTTTTTTGCGAAACTGTCTAATTCTTTTTGTTTGAATATAACGTCATTAAAAATTGTGTAAGAAAGTTTTTTTAAGTACTAAAAGTGAAAATTATTGAAAAAAAATTGTCTTTTCAAAAAAATTTTTCTAAGACATTTCATACAGTGAAAAATAATTTTTTTTTTGCGAAACTGTCTAATTCGTTTTGTTTGAAACTAACGTCATTAAAAAGTGTCTAAGAAAGTTTTTTTACGTACTAAAAGTGAAAATTATTGAAAAAAAATTTTCTTTTCAAAAAAATTTTTCCAAGACATTTCATACAGTGAAAAATAATTTTTTTTTGCGAAACTGTCTAATTCGTTTTTTTTTAAACTAACGTCATTAAAAATTGTCTAAGAAAGTTTTTTTACGTACTAAAAGTGAAAATTATTGAAAAAAAATTATCTTTTCAAAAAAATTTTTCTAAGACATTTCATACAGTGAAAAATAATTTTTTTTTGCGAAACTGTCTAATTCGTTTTGTTTGAAACTAACGTCATTAAAAATTGTCTAAGAAAGTTTTTTTACGTACTAAAAGTGAAAATTATTGAAAAAAAATTGTCTTTTCAAAAAAATTTTTCCAAGACATTTCATACAGTGAATAATAATTTTTTTTTGCGAAACTGTCTAATTCTTTTTGTTTGAATCTAACGTCATTAAAAATGGTCTAAGAAAGTCTTTTTACGTACTAAAAGTTAAAATTATTAAAAAAAATTTTCTTTTCAAAAAAAATTTTCAAAAATTTTTCTAAGACATTTCATACAGTGAAAAATAATTTTTTTTTGCGAAACTGTCTAATTCTTTTTGTTTGAAACAAACGTCATTACAAATTGTCTAAGAAAGTTTTTTTACGTACTAAAAGTGAAATTTATTGAAAAAAATTGTCTTTTCAAAAAAAATTTTCAAAACTTTTTCTAAGACATTTCATACAGTGAAAGATAATTTTTTTTTGCGAAAGTGTCTAAATCTTTTTGTTTGAAACTAACGTCATTAAAAATTGTCTAAGAAAGTTTTTTTACGTCCTAAAAGTGAAAATTATTGAAAAAAAAATGTCTTTTGAAAAAAATTTTTCTAAGACATTTCATACAGTGAAAAATAATTTTTTTTGCGAAACTATCCAATTCTTTTTGTTTGAAACTAACATCATTAAAAATTGTCTAAGAAAGTTTTTTTACGTACTAAAAGTGAAAATTATTGAAAAAAAATTTTCTTTTCAAAAAAATTTTTCTAAGACATTTCATACAGTGAAAAATAATTTTTTTTTGCGAAACAATCCAATTCTTTTTGTTTGAAACTAACGTCATTAAAAATTGTCTAAGAAAGTTTTTTTACGTACTAAAAGTGAAAATTATTGAAAAAAATTTTCTTTTCAAAAAAAATTTTCAAAAATTTTTCTAAGACATTTCATACAGTGAAAAATAATTTTTTTTTGCGAAACTGTCTAATTCTTTTTGTTTGAAACTAACGTCATTAAAAATTGTCTAAGCAAGTTTTTTTACGTACTAAAAGTGAAAATTATTGAAAAAAAATTTTCTTTTCAAAAAAATTTTTCCAAGACATTTCATACAGTGAAAAATAATTTTTTTTTGCGAAACTGTCTAATTCGTTTTTTTTTAAACTAACGTCATTAAAAATTGTCTAAGAAAGTTTTTTTACGTACTAAAAGTGAAAATTATTGAAAAAAAATTATCTTTTCAAAAAAATTTTTCTAAGACATTTCATACAGTGAAAAATAATTTTTTTTTGCGAAACTGTCTAATTCGTTTTGTTTGAAACTAACGTCATTAAAAATTGTCTAAGAAAGTTTTTTTACGTACTAAAAGTGAAAATTATTGAAAAAAAATTTTCTTTTCAAAAAATTTTTCCAAGACATTTCATACAGTGAAAAATAATTTTTTTTTGCGAAACTGTCTAATTCTTTTTGTTTGAAACTAACGTCATTAAAAATGGTCTAAGAAAGTCTTTTTACGTACTAAAAGTTAAAATTATTAAAAAAAATTTTCTTTTCAAAAAAAATTTTCAAAAATTTTTCTAAGACATTTCATACAGTGAAAAATAATTTTTTTTTGCGAAACTGTCTAATTCTTTTTGTTTGAAACTAACGTCATTACAAATTGTCTAAGAAAGTTTTTTTACGTACTAAAAGTGAAAATTATTGAAAAAAAATTGTCTTTTCAAAAAAATTTTTCTAAGACATTTCATACACTGAAAAATAATTTTTTTTTGCGAAACTGTCTAATTCGTTTTGTTTGAAACTAACGTCATTAAAAATTGTCTAAGAAAGTTTTTTTACGTACTAAAAGTGAAAATTATTGAAAAAAAATTTTCTTTTCAAAAAAATTTTTCCAAGACATTTCATACAGTGAAAAATAATTTTTTTTTGCGAAACTGTCTAATTCGTTTTTTTTGAAACTAACGTCATTAAAAATTGTCTAAGAAAGTTTTTTTACGTACTAAAAGTGAAAATTATTGAAAAAAAATTGTCTTTTCAAAAAAATTTTTCTAAGACATTTCATACAGTGAAAAATAATTTTTTTTTCGAAACTGTCTAATTCTTTTTATTTGAAACTAACGTCATTAAAAGTTGTCTAAGAAAGTTTTTTTACGTACTAAAAGTGAAAATTATTGAAAAAAAATTGTCTTTTCAAAAAAATTTTCAAAAATTTTTCTAAGACATTTCATACAGTGAAAAATAATTTTTTTTTGCGAAACTGTCTAATTCTTTTTGTTTGAAACTAACGTCATTAAAAATTGTCTAAGAAAGTTTTTTTACGTACTAAAAGTGAAAATTATTGAAAAAAAATTGTCTTCAAAAAAATTTTTCTAAGACATTTCATACAGTGAAAAATAATTTTTTTTTGCGAAACTGTCTAATTCGTTTTGTTTGAAACTAACGTCATTAAAAATTGTCTAAGAAAGTTTTTTTACGTACTAAAAGTGAAAATTATTGAAAAAAAAATTTTCTTTTCAAAAAAATTTTTCCAAGACATTTCATACAGTGAAAAATAATTTTTTTTTACGAAACTGTCCAATTCTTTTTGTTTGAAACTAACGTCATTAAAAATTGTCTAAGAAAGTTTTTTTACGTACTAAAAGTGAAAATTATTGAAAAAAATATTCTTTTCAAAAAAATTTTCAAAAATCTTTCTAAGACATTTCATACAGTGAAAAATAATTTTTTTTTGCGAAAGTGTCTAAATCTTTTTGTTTGAAACTAACGTCATTAAAAATTGTCTAAGAAAGTTTTTTTACGTCCTAAAAGTGAAAATTATTGAAAAAAAAATGTCTTTTGAAAAAAATTTTTCTAAGACATTTCATACAGTGAAAAATAATTTTTTTTGCGAAACTATCTAATTCGTTTTGTTTGAAACTAACGTCATTAAAAATTGTCTAAGAAAGTTTTTTTACGTACTAAAAGTGAAAATTATTGAAAAAAAATTTTCTTTTCAAAAAAATTCTTCTAAGACATTTCATACAGTGAAAAATAATTTTTTTTTGCGAAACTGTCTAATTCTTTTTGTTTGAAACTAACGTCATTAAAAATTGTCTAAGAAAGTTTTTTTACGTACTAAAAGTGAAAATTATTGAAAAAAAATTGTGTTTTCAAAAAAATTTTTCTAAGACATTTCATACAGTGAAAAATAATTTTTTTTTGCGAAACTGTCTAATTCTTTTTGTTTGAAACTAACGTCATTAAAAATTGTCTAAGAAAGTTTTTTTACGTACTAAAATTGAAAATTATTGAAAAAAAATTGTCTTTTCAAAAAAAATTTTCTAAGACATTTCATACAGTGAAAAATAATTTTTTTTTGCGAAACTGTCTAATTCTTTTTGTTTGAAACTAACGTCATTAAAAATTGTCTAAGAAAGTTTTTTTACGTACTAAAAGTGAAAATTATTGAAAAAAAATTGTGTTTTCAAAAAAATTTTTCTAAGACATTTCATACAGTGAAAAATAATTTTTTTTTGCGAAACTGTCTAATTCTTTTTGTTTGAAACTAACGTCATTAAAAATTGTCTAAGAAAGTTTTTTTACGTACTAAAATTGAAAATTATTGAAAAAAAGTTGTCTTTTCAAAAAAAATTTTCTAAGACATTTCATACAGTGAAAAATAATTTTTTTTTGCGAAACTATCCAATTCTTTTTGTTTGAAACTAACGTCATTAAAAATTGTCTAAGAAAGTTTTTTTACGTACTAAAAGTGAAAATTATTGAAAAAAAATTTTCTTTTCAAAAAAATTTTTCCAAGACATTTCATACAGTGAAAAATAATTTTTTTTTGCGAAACTGTCTAATTCGTTTTTTTTGAAACTAACGTCATTAAAAATTGTCTAAGAAAGTTTTTTTACGTACTAAAAGTGAAAATTATTGAAAAAAAATTATCTTTTGAAAAAAATTTTTCTAAGACATTTCATAGAGTGAAAAATAATTTTTTTTTGCGAAACTGTCTAATTCGTTTTATTTGAAACTAACGTCATTAAAAATTGTCTAAGAAAGTTTTTTTACGTACTAAAAGTGAAAATTATTGAAAAAAAATTTTCTTTTCAAAAAAATTTTTCCAAGACATTTCATACAGTGAAAAATAATTTTTTTTTGCGAAACTGTCTAATTCTTTTTGTTTGAAACTAACGTCATTAAAAATTGTCTAAGAAAGTTTTTTTACGTACTAAAAGTTAAAATTATTAAAAAAAATTTTCTTTTCAAAAAAAATTTTCAAAAATTTTTCTAAGACATTTCATACAGTGAAAAATAATTTTTTTTTGCGAAACTGTCTCATTCTTTTTGTTTGAAACTAACGTCATTAAAAATTGTCTAAGAAAGTTTTTTTACGTACTAAAAGTGAAAATTATTGAAAAAAAATTGTGTTTTCAAAAAAATTTTTCTAAGACATTTCATACAGTGAAAAATAATTTTTTTTTGCGAAACTGTCTAATTCGTTTTGTTTGAAACTAACGTCATTAAAAATTGTCTAAGAAAGTTTTTTTACGTACTAAAAGTGAAAATTATTGAAAAAAATTTTCTTTTCAAAAAAAATTTTCAAAAATTTTTCTAAGACATTTCATACAGTGAAAAATAATTTTTTTTTGCGAAACTGTCTAATTCTTTTTGTTTGAAACTAACGTCATTACAAATTGTCTAAGAAAGTTTTTTTACGTACTAAAAGTGAAAATTATTGAAAAAAAATTGTCTTTTCAAAAAAGTTTTTCTAAGACATTTCATACAGTGAAAAATAATTTTTTTTTGCGAAACTGTCTAATTCGTTTTGTTTGAAACTAACGTCATTAAAAATTGTCTAAGAAAGTTTTTTTACGTACTAAAAGTGAAAATTATTGAAAAAAAATTTTCTTTTTAAAAAAATTTTTCCAAGACATTTCATACAGTGAAAAATAATTTTTTTTTGCGAAACTGTCTAATTCTTTTTGTTTGAAACTAACGTCATTAAAAATTGTCTAAGAAAGTTTTTTTACGTACTAAAAGTGAAAATTATTGAAAAAAATTTTCTTTTCAAAAAAATTTTCAAAAATTTTTCTAAGACATTTCATACAGTGAAAAATAATTTTTTTTTGCGAAACTGTCTAATTCTTTTTGTTTGAAACTAACGTCATTAAAAATTGTCTAAGAAAGTTTTTTTACGTACTAAAAGTGAAAATTATTGAAAAAAAATTGTCTTTTCAAAAAAATTTTTCTAAGACATTTCATACAGTGAAAAATAATTTTTTTTTGCGAAACTGTCTAATTCGTTTTGTTTGAAACTAACGTCATTAAAAATTGTCTAAGAAAGTTTTTTTACGTACTAAAAGTGAAAATTATTGAAAAAAAATTTTCTTTTCAAAAAAATTTTTCCAAGACATTTCATACAGTGAAAAATAATTTTTTTTTGCGAAACTGTCTAATTCGTTTTTTTTGAAACTAACGTCATTAAAAATTGTCTAAGAAAGTTTTTTTACGTACTAAAAGTGAAAATTATTGAAAAAAAATTATCTTTTGAAAAAAATTTTTCTAAGACATTTCATAGAGTGAAAAATAATTTTTTTTTGCGAAACTGTCTAATTCGTTTTATTTGAAACTAACGTCATTAAAAATTGTCTAAGAAAGTTTTTTTACGTACTAAAAGTGAAAATTATTGAAAAAAAATTTTCTTTTCAAAAAAATTTTTCCAAGACATTTCATACAGTGAAAAATAATTTTTTTTTGCGAAACTGTCTAATTCTTTTTGTTTGAAACTAACGTCATTAAAAATTGTCTAAGAAAGTTTTTTTACGTACTAAAAGTTAAAATTATTAAAAAAAATTTTCTTTTCAAAAAAAATTTTCAAAAATTTTTCTAAGACATTTCATACAGTGAAAAATAATTTTTTTTTGCGAAACTGTCTAATTCTTTTTGTTTGAAACTAACGTCATTACAAATTGTCTAAGAAAGTTTTTTTACGTACTAAAAGTGAAAATTATTGAAAAAAATTTTAGTTTAAAAAAAATTTTCAAAAATTTTTCTAAGACATTTCATACAGTGAAAAATAATTTTTTTTTGCGAAACTGTCTAATTCTTTTTGTTTGAAACTAACGTCATTAAAAATTGTCTAAGAAAGTTTTTTTACGTACTAAAAGTGAAAATTATTGAAAAAAAATTGTCTTTTCAAAAAAATTTTTCTAAGACATTTCATACAGTGAAAAATAATTTTTTTTTGCGAAACTGTCTAATTCGTTTTGTTTGAAACTAACGTCATTAAAAATTGTCTAAGAAAGTTTTTTTACGTACTAAAAGTGAAAATTATTGAAAAAAAATTTTCTTTTCAAAAAAATTTTTCCAAGACATTTCATACAGTGAAAAATAATTTTTTTTTGCGAAACTGTCTAATTCGTTTTTTTTGAAACTAACGTCATTAAAAATTGTCTAAGAAAGTTTTTTTACGTACTAAAAGTGAAAATTATTGAAAAAAAATTGTCTTTTGAAAAAAATTTTTCTAAGACATTTCATAGAGTGAAAAATAATTTTTTTTTGCGAAACTGTCTAATTCGTTTTATTTGAAACTAACGTCATTAAAAATTGTCTAAGAAAGTTTTTTTACGTACTAAAAGTGAAAATTATTGAAAAAAAATTTTCTTTTCAAAAAAATTTTTCCAAGACATTTCATACAGTGAAAAATAATTTTTTTTTGCGAAACTGTCTAATTCTTTTTGTTTGAAACTAACGTCATTAAAAATTGTCTAAGAAAGTTTTTTTACGTACTAAAAGTTAAAATTATTAAAAAAAATTTTCTTTTCAAAAAAAATTTTCAAAAATTTTTCTAAGACATTTCATACAGTGAAAAATAATTTTTTTTTGCGAAACTGTCTAATTCTTTTTGTTTGAAACTAACGTCATTAAAAATTGTCTAAGAAAGTTTTTTTACGTACTAAAAGTGAAAATTATTGAAAAAAAATTGTGTTTTCAAAAAAATTTTTCTAAGACATTTCATACAGTGAAAAATAATTTTTTTTTGCGAAACTGTCTAATTCGTTTTGTTTGAAACTAACGTCATTAAAAATTGTCTAAGAAAGTTTTTTTACGTACTAAAAGTGAAAATTATTGAAAAAAATTTTCTTTTCAAAAAAAATTTTCAAAAATTTTTCTAAGACATTTCATACAGTGAAAAATAATTTTTTTTTGCGAAACTGTCTAATTCTTTTTGTTTGAAACTAACGTCATTACAAATTGTCTAAGAAAGTTTTTTTACGTACTAAAAGTGAAAATTATTGAAAAAAAATTGTCTTTTCAAAAAAGTTTTTCTAAGACATTTCATACAGTGAAAAATAATTTTTTTTTGCGAAACTGTCTAATTCGTTTTGTTTGAAACTAACGTCATTAAAAATTGTCTAAGAAAGTTTTTTTACGTACTAAAAGTGAAAATTATTGAAAAAAAATTTTCTTTTTAAAAAAATTTTTCCAAGACATTTCATACAGTGAAAAATAATTTTTTTTTGCGAAACTGTCTAATTCTTTTTGTTTGAAACTAACGTCATTAAAAATTGTCTAAGAAAGTTTTTTTACGTACTAAAAGTGAAAATTATTGAAAAAAATTTTCTTTTCAAAAAAATTTTCAAAAATTTTTCTAAGACATTTCATACAGTGAAAAATAATTTTTTTTTGCGAAACTGTCTAATTCTTTTTGTTTGAAACTAACGTCATTAAAAATTGTCTAAGAAAGTTTTTTTACGTACTAAAAGTGAAAATTATTGAAAAAAAATTGTCTTTTCAAAAAAATTTTTCTAAGACATTTCATACAGTGAAAAATAATTTTTTTTTGCGAAACTGTCTAATTCGTTTTGTTTGAAACTAACGTCATTAAAAATTGTCTAAGAAAGTTTTTTTACGTACTAAAAGTGAAAATTATTGAAAAAAAATTTTCTTTTCAAAAAAATTTTTCCAAGACATTTCATACAGTGAAAAATAATTTTTTTTTGCGAAACTGTCTAATTCGTTTTTTTTGAAACTAACGTCATTAAAAATTGTCTAAGAAAGTTTTTTTACGTACTAAAAGTGAAAATTATTGAAAAAAAATTATCTTTTGAAAAAAATTTTTCTAAGACATTTCATAGAGTGAAAAATAATTTTTTTTTGCGAAACTGTCTAATTCGTTTTATTTGAAACTAACGTCATTAAAAATTGTCTAAGAAAGTTTTTTTACGTACTAAAAGTGAAAATTATTGAAAAAAAATTTTCTTTTCAAAAAAATTATTCTAAGACATTTCATACAGTGAAAAATAATTTTTTTTTGCGAAACTGTCTAATTCTTTTTGTTTGAAACTAACGTCATTAAAAATTGTCTAAGAAAGTTTTTTTACGTACTAAAAGTTAAAATTATTAAAAAAAATTTTCTTTTCAAAAAAAATTTTCAAAAATTTTTCTAAGACATTTCATACAGTGAAAAATAATTTTTTTTTGCGAAACTGTCTAATTCTTTTTGTTTGAAACTAACGTCATTACAAATTGTCTAAGAAAGTTTTTTTACGTACTAAAAGTGAAAATTATTGAAAAACATTGTCTTTTCAAAAAAAATTTTCAAAACTTTTTCTAAGACATTTCATACAGTGAAAAATAATTTTTTTTTGCGAAAGTGTCTAAATCTTTTTGTTTGAAACTAACGTCATTAAAAATTGTCTAAGAAAGTTTTTTTACGTCCTAAAAGTGAAAATTATTGAAAAAAAAATGTCTTTTGAAAAAATTTTTTCTAAGACATTTTATACAGTGAAAAATAATTTTTTTTGCGAAACTATCCAATTCTTTTTGTTTGAAACTAACGTCATTAAAAATTGTCTAAGAAAGTTTTTTTACGTACTAAAAGTGAAAATTATTGAAAAAAAATTTTCTTTTCAAAAAAATTTTTCTAAGACATTTCATACAGTGAAAAATAATTTTTTTTTGCGAAATTGTCTAATTCTTTTTGTTTGAAACTAACGTCATTAAAAATTGTCTAAGAAAGTTTTTTTACGTACTAAAATTGAAAATTATTGAAAAAAAATTGTCTTTTCAAAAAACTTTTTCTAAGACATTTCATACAGTGAAAAATAATTTTTTTTTGCGAAACTATCCAATTCTTTTTGTTTGAAACTAACGTCATTAAAAATTGTCTAAGAAAGTTTTTTTACGTACTAAAAGTGAAAATTATTGAAAAAAATTTTCTTTTCAAAAAAAATTTTCAAAAATTTTTCTAAGACATTTCATACAGTGAAAAATAGTTTTTTTTTGCGAAACTGTCTAATTCTTTTTGTTTGAAACTAACGTCATTAAAAATTGTCTAAGAAAGTTTTTTTTACGTACTAAAAGTGAAAATTATTGAAAAAAATTTTTTTTTTAAGAAAAATTTTCAAAAATTTTTCTAAGACATTTCATACAGTGAAAAATAATTTTTTTTTGCGAAACTGTCCAATTCTTTTTGTTTGAAACTAACGTCATTACAAATTGTCTAAGAAAGTTTTTTTAAGTACTAAAAGTGAAAATTATTGAAAAAAAATTGTCTTTTCAAAAAAATTTTTCTAAGACATTTCATACACTGAAAAATAATTTTTTTTTGCGAAACTGTCTAATTCGTTTTGTTTCAAACTAACGTCATTAAAAATTGTCTAAGAAAGTTTTTTTACGTACTAAAAGTGAAAATTATTGAAAAAAAATTTTCTTTTCAAAAAAATTTTTCCAAGACATTTCATACAGTGAAAAATAATTTTTTTTTGCGAAACTGTCTAATTCGTTTTTTTTGAAACTAACGTCATTAAAAATTGTCTAAGAAAGTTTTTTTACGTACTAAAAGTGAAAATTATTGAAAAAAAATTGTCTTTTCAAAAAAATTTTTCTAAGACATTTCATACAGTGAAAAATAATTTTTTTTTCGAAACTGTCTAATTCTTTTTATTTGAAACTAACGTCATTAAAAGTTGTCTAAGAAAGTTTTTTTACGTACTAAAAGTGAAAATTATTGAAAAAAAATTGTCTTTTCAAAAAAATTTTCAAAAATTTTTCTAAGACATTTCATACAGTGAAAAATAATTTTTTTTTGCGAAACTATCTAATTCTTTTTGTTTGAAACTAACGTCATTAAAAATTGTCTAAGAAAGTTTTTTTACGTACTAAAAGTGAAAATTATTGAAAAAAAATTGTCTTCAAAAAAATTTTTCTAAGACATTTCATACAGTGAAAAATAATTTTTTTTTGCGAAACTGTCTAATTCGTTTTGTTTGAAACTAACGTCATTAAAAATTGTCTAAGAAAGTTTTTTTACGTACTAAAAGTGAAAATTATTGAAAAAAAAATTTTCTTTTCAAAAAAATTTTTCCAAGACATTTCATACAGTGAAAAATAATTTTTTTTTGCGAAACTGTCCAATTCTTTTTGTTTGAAACTAACGTCATTAAAAATTGTCTAAGAAAGTTTTTTTACGTACTAAAAGTGAAAATTATTGAAAAAAAATTGTCTTTTCAAAAAAATTTTTCCAAGACATTTCATACAGTGAAAAATAATTTTTTTTTGCGAAACTGTCTAATTCGTTTTTTTTGAAACTAACGTCATTAAAAATTGTCTAAGAAAGTTTTTTTACGTACTAAAAGTGAAAATTATTGAAAAAAAATTATCTTTTGAAAAAAATTTTTCTAAGACATTTCATAGAGTGAAAAATAATTTTTTTTTGCGAAACTGTCTAATTCGTTTTATTTGAAACTAACGTCATTAAAAATTGTCTAAGAAAGTTTTTTTACGTACTAAAAGTGAAAATTATTGAAAAAAAATTTTCTTTTCAAAAAAATTTTTCCAAGACATTTCATACAGTGAAAAATAATTTTTTTTTGCGAAACTGTCTAATTCTTTTTGTTTGAAACTAACGTCATTAAAAATTGTCTAAGAAAGTTTTTTTACGTACTAAAAGTTAAAATTATTAAAAAAAATTTTCTTTTCAAAAAAAATTTTCAAAAATTTTTCTAAGACATTTCATACAGTGAAAAATAATTTTTTTTTGCGAAACTGTCTAATTCTTTTTGTTTGAAACTAACGTCATTACAAATTGTCTAAGAAAGTTTTTTTACGTACTAAAAGTGAAAATTATTGAAAAAAATTTTCTTTTCAAAAAAATTTTCAAAAATTTTTCTAAGACATTTCATACAGTGAAAAATAATTTTTTTTTGCGAAACTGTCTAATTCTTTTTGTTTGAAACTAACGTCATTAAAAATTGTCTAAGAAAGTTTTTTTACGTACTAAAAGTGAAAATTATTGAAAAAAAATTGTCTTTTCAAAAAAATTTTTCTAAGACATTTCATACAGTGAAAAATAATTTTTTTTTGCGAAACTGTCTAATTCGTTTTGTTTGAAACTAACGTCATTAAAAATTGTCTAAGAAAGTTTTTTTACGTACTAAAAGTGAAAATTATTGAAAAAAAATTTTCTTTTCAAAAAAATTTTTCCAAGACATTTCATACAGTGAAAAATAATTTTTTTTTGCGAAACTGTCTAATTCGTTTTTTTTGAAACTAACGTCATTAAAAATTGTCTAAGAAAGTTTTTTTACGTACTAAAAGTGAAAATTATTGAAAAAAAATTGTCTTTTGAAAAAAATTTTTCTAAGACATTTCATAGAGTGAAAAATAATTTTTTTTTGCGAAACTGTCTAATTCGTTTTATTTGAAACTAACGTCATTAAAAATTGTCTAAGAAAGTTTTTTTACGTACTAAAAGTGAAAATTATTGAAAAAAAATTTTCTTTTCAAAAAAATTTTTCCAAGACATTTCATACAGTGAAAAATAATTTTTTTTTGCGAAACTGTCTAATTCTTTTTGTTTGAAACTAACGTCATTAAAAATTGTCTAAGAAAGTTTTTTTACGTACTAAAAGTTAAAATTATTAAAAAAAATTTTCTTTTCAAAAAAAATTTTCAAAAATTTTTCTAAGACATTTCATACAGTGAAAAATAATTTTTTTTTGCGAAACTGTCTAATTCTTTTTGTTTGAAACTAACGTCATTAAAAATTGTCTAAGAAAGTTTTTTTACGTACTAAAAGTGAAAATTATTGAAAAAAAATTGTGTTTTCAAAAAAATTTTTCTAAGACATTTCATACAGTGAAAAATAATTTTTTTTTGCGAAACTGTCTAATTCGTTTTGTTTGAAACTAACGTCATTAAAAATTGTCTAAGAAAGTTTTTTTACGTACTAAAAGTGAAAATTATTGAAAAAAATTTTCTTTTCAAAAAAAATTTTCAAAAATTTTTCTAAGACATTTCATACAGTGAAAAATAATTTTTTTTTGCGAAACTGTCTAATTCTTTTTGTTTGAAACTAACGTCATTACAAATTGTCTAAGAAAGTTTTTTTACGTACTAAAAGTGAAAATTATTGAAAAAAAATTGTCTTTTCAAAAAAGTTTTTCTAAGACATTTCATACAGTGAAAAATAATTTTTTTTTGCGAAACTGTCTAATTCGTTTTGTTTGAAACTAACGTCATTAAAAATTGTCTAAGAAAGTTTTTTTACGTACTAAAAGTGAAAATTATTGAAAAAAAATTTTCTTTTTAAAAAAATTTTTCCAAGACATTTCATACAGTGAAAAATAATTTTTTTTTGCGAAACTGTCTAATTCTTTTTGTTTGAAACTAACGTCATTAAAAATTGTCTAAGAAAGTTTTTTTACGTACTAAAAGTGAAAATTATTGAAAAAAATTTTCTTTTCAAAAAAATTTTCAAAAATTTTTCTAAGACATTTCATACAGTGAAAAATAATTTTTTTTTGCGAAACTGTCTAATTCTTTTTGTTTGAAACTAACGTCATTAAAAATTGTCTAAGAAAGTTTTTTTACGTACTAAAAGTGAAAATTATTGAAAAAAAATTGTCTTTTCAAAAAAATTTTTCTAAGACATTTCATACAGTGAAAAATAATTTTTTTTTGCGAAACTGTCTAATTCGTTTTGTTTGAAACTAACGTCATTAAAAATTGTCTAAGAAAGTTTTTTTACGTACTAAAAGTGAAAATTATTGAAAAAAAATTTTCTTTTCAAAAAAATTTTTCCAAGACATTTCATACAGTGAAAAATAATTTTTTTTTGCGAAACTGTCTAATTCGTTTTTTTTGAAACTAACGTCATTAAAAATTGTCTAAGAAAGTTTTTTTACGTACTAAAAGTGAAAATTATTGAAAAAAAATTATCTTTTGAAAAAAATTTTTCTAAGACATTTCATAGAGTGAAAAATAATTTTTTTTTGCGAAACTGTCTAATTCGTTTTATTTGAAACTAACGTCATTAAAAATTGTCTAAGAAAGTTTTTTTACGTACTAAAAGTGAAAATTATTGAAAAAAAATTTTCTTTTCAAAAAAATTATTCCAAGACATTTCATACAGTGAAAAATAATTTTTTTTTGCGAAACTGTCTAATTCTTTTTGTTTGAAACTAACGTCATTAAAAATTGTCTAAGAAAGTTTTTTTACGTACTAAAAGTTAAAATTATTAAAAAAAATTTTCTTTTCAAAAAAAATTTTCAAAAATTTTTCTAAGACATTTCATACAGTGAAAAATAATTTTTTTTTGCGAAACTGTCTAATTCTTTTTGTTTGAAACTAACGTCATTACAAATTGTCTAAGAAAGTTTTTTTACGTACTAAAAGTGAAAATTATTGAAAAACATTGTCTTTTCAAAAAAAATTTTCAAAACTTTTTCTAAGACATTTCATACAGTGAAAAATAATTTTTTTTTGCGAAAGTGTCTAAATCTTTTTGTTTGAAACTAACGTCATTAAAAATTGTCTAAGAAAGTTTTTTTACGTCCTAAAAGTGAAAATTATTGAAAAAAAAATGTCTTTTGAAAAAATTTTTTCTAAGACATTTTATACAGTGAAAAATAATTTTTTTTGCGAAACTATCCAATTCTTTTTGTTTGAAACTAACGTCATTAAAAATTGTCTAAGAAAGTTTTTTTACGTACTAAAAGTGAAAATTATTGAAAAAAAATTTTCTTTTCAAAAAAATTTTTCTAAGACATTTCATACAGTGAAAAATAATTTTTTTTTGCGAAATTGTCTAATTCTTTTTGTTTGAAACTAACGTCATTAAAAATTGTCTAAGAAAGTTTTTTTACGTACTAAAATTGAAAATTATTGAAAAAAAATTGTCTTTTCAAAAAACTTTTTCTAAGACATTTCATACAGTGAAAAATAATTTTTTTTTGCGAAACTATCCAATTCTTTTTGTTTGAAACTAACGTCATTAAAAATTGTCTAAGAAAGTTTTTTTACGTACTAAAAGTGAAAATTATTGAAAAAAATTTTCTTTTCAAAAAAAATTTTCAAAAATTTTTCTAAGACATTTCATACAGTGAAAAATAGTTTTTTTTTGCGAAACTGTCTAATTCTTTTTGTTTGAAACTAACGTCATTAAAAATTGTCTAAGAAAGTTTTTTTTACGTACTAAAAGTGAAAATTATTGAAAAAAATTTTTTTTTTAAGAAAAATTTTCAAAAATTTTTCTAAGACATTTCATACAGTGAAAAATAATTTTTTTTTGCGAAACTGTCCAATTCTTTTTGTTTGAAACTAACGTCATTACAAATTGTCTAAGAAAGTTTTTTTAAGTACTAAAAGTGAAAATTATTGAAAAAAAATTGTCTTTTCAAAAAAATTTTTCTAAGACATTTCATACACTGAAAAATAATTTTTTTTTGCGAAACTGTCTAATTCGTTTTGTTTCAAACTAACGTCATTAAAAATTGTCTAAGAAAGTTTTTTTACGTACTAAAAGTGAAAATTATTGAAAAAAAATTTTCTTTTCAAAAAAATTTTTCCAAGACATTTCATACAGTGAAAAATAATTTTTTTTTGCGAAACTGTCTAATTCGTTTTTTTTGAAACTAACGTCATTAAAAATTGTCTAAGAAAGTTTTTTTACGTACTAAAAGTGAAAATTATTGAAAAAAAATTGTCTTTTCAAAAAAATTTTTCTAAGACATTTCATACAGTGAAAAATAATTTTTTTTTCGAAACTGTCTAATTCTTTTTATTTGAAACTAACGTCATTAAAAGTTGTCTAAGAAAGTTTTTTTACGTACTAAAAGTGAAAATTATTGAAAAAAAATTGTCTTTTCAAAAAAATTTTCAAAAATTTTTCTAAGACATTTCATACAGTGAAAAATAATTTTTTTTTGCGAAACTATCTAATTCTTTTTGTTTGAAACTAACGTCATTAAAAATTGTCTAAGAAAGTTTTTTTACGTACTAAAAGTGAAAATTATTGAAAAAAAATTGTCTTCAAAAAAATTTTTCTAAGACATTTCATACAGTGAAAAATAATTTTTTTTTGCGAAACTGTCTAATTCGTTTTGTTTGAAACTAACGTCATTAAAAATTGTCTAAGAAAGTTTTTTTACGTACTAAAAGTGAAAATTATTGAAAAAAAAATTTTCTTTTCAAAAAAATTTTTCCAAGACATTTCATACAGTGAAAAATAATTTTTTTTTGCGAAACTGTCTAATTCTTTTTGTTTGAAACTAACGTCATTAAAAATTGTCTAAGAAAGTTTTTTTACGTACTAAAAGTGAAAATTATTGAAAAAAAATTGTCTTTTCAAAAAAATTTTTCTAAGACATTTCATACAGTAAAAAATAATTTTTTTTTGCGAAACTGTCTAATTCTTTTTGTTTGAAACTAACGTCATTAAAAATTGTCTAAGAAAGTTTTCTTACGTACTAAAAGTGAAAATTATTGAAAAAAATATTCTTTTCAAAAAAATTTTCAAAAATTTTTCTAAGACATTTCATACAGTGAAAAATAATTTTTTTTTGCGAAAGTGTCTAAATCTTTTTGTTTGAAACTAACGTCATTAAAAATTGTCTAAGAAAGTTTTTTTACGTCCTAAAAGTGAAAATTATTGAAAAAAAAATGTCTTTTGAAAAAAATTTTTCTAAGACATTTCATACAGTGAAAAATAATTTTTTTTGCGAAACTATCTAATTCGTTTTGTTTGAAACTAACGTCATTAAAAATTGTCTAAGAAAGTTTTTTTACGTACTAAAAGTGAAAATTATTGAAAAAAAATTTTCTTTTCAAAAAAATTCTTCTAAGACATTTCATACAGTGAAAAATAATTTTTTTTTGCGAAACTGTCTAATTCTTTTTGTTTGAAACTAACGTCATTAAAAATTGTCTAAGAAAGTTTTTTTACGTACTAAAAGTGAAAATTATTGAAAAAAAATTGTGTTTTCAAAAAAATTTTTCTAAGACATTTCATACAGTGAAAAATAATTTTTTTTTGCGAAACTGTCTAATTCTTTTTGTTTGAAACTAACGTCATTAAAAATTGTCTAAGAAAGTTTTTTTACGTACTAAAATTGAAAATTATTGAAAAAAAATTGTCTTTTCAAAAAAAATTTTCTAAGACATTTCATACAGTGAAAAATAATTTTTTTTTGCGAAACTGTCTAATTCTTTTTGTTTGAAACTAACGTCATTAAAAATTGTCTAAGAAAGTTTTTTTACGTACTAAAATTGAAAATTATTGAAAAAAAGTTGTCTTTTCAAAAAAAATTTTCTAAGACATTTCATACAGTGAAAAATAATTTTTTTTTGCGAAACTATCCAATTCTTTTTGTTTGAAACTAACGTCATTAAAAATTGTCTAAGAAAGTTTTTTTACGTACTAAAAGTGAAAATTATTGAAAAAAATTTTCTTTTCAAAAAAAATTTTCAAAAATATTTGTAAGACATTTCATACAGTGAAAAATAATTTTTTTTTGCGAAACTGTCTAATTCTTTTTGTTTGAAACTAACGTCATTACAAATTGTCTAAGAAAGTTTTTTTACGTACTAAAAGTGAAAATTATTGAAAAAAAATTGTCTTTTCAAAAAAGTTTTTCTAAGACATTTCATACAGTGAAAAATAATTTTTTTTTGCGAAACTGTCTAATTCGTTTTGTTTGAAACTAACGTCATTAAAAATTGTCTAAGAAAGTTTTTTTACGTACTAAAAGTGAAAATTATTGAAAAAAAATTTTCTTTTTAAAAAAATTTTTCCAAGACATTTCATACAGTGAAAAATAATTTTTTTTTGCGAAACTGTCTAATTCTTTTTGTTTGAAACTAACGTCATTAAAAATTGTCTAAGAAAGTTTTTTTACGTACTAAAAGTGAAAATTATTGAAAAAAATTTTCTTTTAAAAAAATTTTCAAAAATTTTTCTAAGACATTTCATACAGTGAAAAATAATTTTTTTTTGCGAAACTGTCTAATTCTTTTTGTTTGAAACTAACGTCATTAAAAATTGTCTAAGAAAGTTTTTTTACGTACTAAAAGTGAAAATTATTGAAAAAAAATTGTCTTTTCAAAAAAATTTTTCTAAGACATTTCATACAGTGAAAAATAATTTTTTTTTGCGAAACTGTCTAATTCGTTTTTTTTGAAACTAACGTCATTAAAAATTGTCTAAGAAAGTTTTTTTACGTACTAAAAGTGAAAATTATTGAAAAAAAATTATCTTTTGAAAAAAATTTTTCTAAGACATTTCATAGAGTGAAAAATAATTTTTTTTTGCGAAACTGTCTAATTCGTTTTATTTGAAACTAACGTCATTAAAAATTGTCTAAGAAAGTTTTTTTACGTACTAAAAGTGAAAATTATTGAAAAAAAATTTTCTTTTCAAAAAAATTTTTCCAAGACATTTCATACAGTGAAAAATAATTTTTTTTTGCGAAACTGTCTAATTCTTTTTGTTTGAAACTAACGTCATTAAAAATTGTCTAAGAAAGTTTTTTTACGTACTAAAAGTTAAAATTATTAAAAAAAATTTTCTTTTCAAAAAAAATTTTCAAAAATTTTTCTAAGACATTTCATACAGTGAAAAATAATTTTTTTTTGCGAAACTGTCTAATTCTTTTTGTTTGAAACTAACGTCATTAAAAATTGTCTAAGAAAGTTTTTTTACGTACTAAAAGTGAAAATTATTGAAAAAAAATTGTGTTTTCAAAAAAATTTTTCTAAGACATTTCATACAGTGAAAAATAATTTTTTTTTGCGAAACTGTCTAATTCGTTTTGTTTGAAACTAACGTCATTAAAAATTGTCTAAGAAAGTTTTTTTACGTACTAAAAGTGAAAATTATTGAAAAAAATTTTCTTTTCAAAAAAAATTTTCAAAAATTTTTCTAAGACATTTCATACAGTGAAAAATAATTTTTTTTTGCGAAAGTGTCTAATTCTTTTTGTTTGAAACTAACGTCATTACAAATTGTCTAAGAAAGTTTTTTTACGTACTAAAAGTGAAAATTATTGAAAAAAAATTGTCTTTTCAAAAAAGTTTTTCTAAGACATTTCATACAGTGAAAAATAATTTTTTTTTGCGAAACTGTCTAATTCGTTTTGTTTGAAACTAACGTCATTAAAAATTGTCTAAGAAAGTTTTTTTACGTACTAAAAGTGAAAATTATTGAAAAAAAATTTTCTTTTTAAAAAAATTTTTCCAAGACATTTCATACAGTGAAAAATAATTTTTTTTTGCGAAACTGTCTAATTCTTTTTGTTTGAAACTAACGTCATTAAAAATTGTCTAAGAAAGTTTTTTTACGTACTAAAAGTGAAAATTATTGAAAAAAATTTTCTTTTCAAAAAAATTTTCAAAAATTTTTCTAAGACATTTCATACAGTGAAAAATAATTTTTTTTTGCGAAACTGTCTAATTCTTTTTGTTTGAAACTAACGTCATTAAAAATTGTCTAAGAAAGTTTTTTTACGTACTAAAAGTGAAAATTATTGAAAAAAAATTGTCTTTTCAAAAAAATTTTTCTAAGACATTTCATACAGTGAAAAATAATTTTTTTTTGCGAAACTGTCTAATTCGTTTTGTTTGAAACTAACGTCATTAAAAATTGTCTAAGAAAGTTTTTTTACGTACTAAAAGTGAAAATTATTGAAAAAAAATTTTCTTTTCAAAAAAATTTTTCCAAGACATTTCATACAGTGAAAAATAATTTTTTTTTGCGAAACTGTCTAATTCGTTTTTTTTGAAACTAACGTCATTAAAAATTGTCTAAGAAAGTTTTTTTACGTACTAAAAGTGAAAATTATTGAAAAAAAATTATCTTTTGAAAAAAATTTTTCTAAGACATTTCATAGAGTGAAAAATAATTTTTTTTTGCGAAACTGTCTAATTCGTTTTATTTGAAACTAACGTCATTAAAAATTGTCTAAGAAAGTTTTTTTACGTACTAAAAGTGAAAATTATTGAAAAAAAATTTTCTTTTCAAAAAAATTTTTCCAAGACATTTCATACAGTGAAAAATAATTTTTTTTTGCGAAACTGTCTAATTCTTTTTGTTTGAAACTAACGTCATTAAAAATTGTCTAAGAAAGTTTTTTTACGTACTAAAAGTTAAAATTATTAAAAAAAATTTTCTTTTCAAAAAAAATTTTCAAAAATTTTTCTAAGACATTTCATACAGTGAAAAATAATTTTTTTTTGCGAAACTGTCTAATTCTTTTTGTTTGAAACTAACGTCATTACAAATTGTCTAAGAAAGTTTTTTTACGTACTAAAAGTGAAAATTATTGAAAAACATTGTCTTTTCAAAAAAAATTTTCAAAACTTTTTCTAAGACATTTCATACAGTGAAAAATAATTTTTTTTTGCGAAAGTGTCTAAATCTTTTTGTTTGAAACTAACGTCATTAAAAATTGTCTAAGAAAGTTTTTTTACGTCCTAAAAGTGAAAATTATTGAAAAAAAAATGTCTTTTGAAAAAATTTTTTCTAAGACATTTTATACAGTGAAAAATAATTTTTTTTGCGAAACTATCCAATTCTTTTTGTTTGAAACTAACGTCATTAAAAATTGTCTAAGAAAGTTTTTTTACGTACTAAAAGTGAAAATTATTGAAAAAAAATTGTCTTTTCAAAAAAAATTTTCTAAGACATTTCATACAGTGAAAAATAATTTTTTTTTGCGAAACTGTCTAATTCTTTTTGTTTGAAACTAACGTCATTAAAAATTGTCTAAGAAAGTTTTTTTACGTACTAAAAGTGAAAATTATTGAAAAAAAATTGTGTTTTCAAAAAAATTTTTCTAAGACATTTCATACAGTGAAAAATAATTTTTTTTTGCGAAACTGTCTAATTCGTTTTGTTTGAAACTAACGTCATTAAAAATTGTCTAAGAAAGTTTTTTTACGTACTAAAAGTGAAAATTATTGAAAAAAATTTTCTTTTCAAAAAAAATTTTCAAAAATTTTTCTAAGACATTTCATACAGTGAAAAATAATTTTTTTTTGCGAAACTGTCTAATTCTTTTTGTTTGAAACTAACGTCATTACAAATTGTCTAAGAAAGTTTTTTTACGTACTAAAAGTGAAAATTATTGAAAAAAAATTGTCTTTTCAAAAAAGTTTTTCTAAGACATTTCATACAGTGAAAAATAATTTTTTTTTGCGAAACTGTCTAATTCGTTTTGTTTGAAACTAACGTCATTAAAAATTGTCTAAGAAAGTTTTTTTACGTACTAAAAGTGAAAATTATTGAAAAAAAATTATTGAAAAGAAATTTTCTTTTTAAAAAAATTTTTCCAAGACATTTCATACAGTGAAAAATAATTTTTTTTTGCGAAACTGTCTAATTCTTTTTGTTTGAAACTAACGTCATTAAAAATTGTCTAAGAAAGTTTTTTTACGTACTAAAAGTGAAAATTATTGAAAAAAATTTTCTTTTCAAAAAAATTTTCAAAAATTTTTCTAAGACATTTCATACAGTGAAAAATAATTTTTTTTTGCGAAACTGTCTAATTCTTTTTGTTTGAAACTAACGTCATTAAAAATTGTCTAAGAAAGTTTTTTTACGTACTAAAAGTGAAAATTATTGAAAAAAAATTGTCTTTTCAAAAAAGTTTTTCTAAGACATTTCATACAGTGAAAAATAATTTTTTTTTGCGAAACTGTCTAATTCGTTTTGTTTGAAACTAACGTCATTAAAAATTGTCTAAGAAAGTTTTTTTACGTACTAAAAGTGAAAATTATTGAAAAAAAATTTTCTTTTCAAAAAAATTTTTCCAAGACATTTCATACAGTGAAAAATAATTTTTTTTTGCGAAACTGTCTAATTCGTTTTTTTTGAAACTAACGTCATTAAAAATTGTCTAAGAAAGTTTTTTTACGTACTAAAAGTGAAAATTATTGAAAAAAAATTATCTTTTGAAAAAAATTTTTCTAAGACATTTCATAGAGTGAAAAATAATTTTTTTTTGCGAAACTGTCTAATTCGTTTTATTTGAAACTAACGTCATTAAAAATTGTCTAAGAAAGTTTTTTTACGTACTAAAAGTGAAAATTATTGAAAAAAAATTTTCTTTTCAAAAAAATTTTTCCAAGACATTTCATACAGTGAAAAATAATTTTTTTTTGCGAAACTGTCTAATTCTTTTTGTTTGAAACTAACGTCATTAAAAATTGTCTAAGAAAGTTTTTTTACGTACTAAAAGTTAAAATTATTAAAAAAAATTTTCTTTTCAAAAAAAATTTTCAAAAATTTTTCTAAGACATTTCATACAGTGAAAAATAATTTTTTTTTGCGAAACTGTCTAATTCTTGTTGTTTGAAACTAACGTCATTACAAATTGTCTAAGAAAGTTTTTTTACGTACTAAAAGTGAAAATTATTGAAAAACATTGTCTTTTCAAAAAAAATTTTCAAAACTTTTTCTAAGACATTTCATACAGTGAAAAATAATTTTTTTTTGCGAAAGTGTCTAAATCTTTTTGTTTGAAACTAACGTCATTAAAAATTGTCTAAGAAAGTTTTTTTACGTCCTAAAAGTGAAAATTATTGAAAAAAAAATGTCTTTTGAAAAAATTTTTTCTAAGACATTTTATACAGTGAAAAATAATTTTTTTTGCGAAACTATCCAATTCTTTTTGTTTGAAACTAACGTCATTAAAAATTGTCTAAGAAAGTTTTTTTACGTACTAAAAGTGAAAATTATTGAAAAAAAATTTTCTTTTCAAAAAAATTTTTCTAAGACATTTCATACAGTGAAAAATAATTTTTTTTTGCGAAATTGTCTAATTCTTTTTGTTTGAAACTAACGTCATTAAAAATTGTCTAAGAAAGTTTTTTTACGTACTAAAATTGAAAATAATTGAAAAAAAATTGTCTTTTCAAAAAACTTTTTCTAAGACATTTCATACAGTGAAAAATAATTTTTTTTTGCGAAACTATCCAATTCTTTTTGTTTGAAACTAACGTCATTAAAAATTGTCTAAGAAAGTTTTTTTACGTACTAAAAGTGAAAATTATTGAAAAAAATTTTCTTTTCAAAAAAAATTTTCAAAAATTTTTCTAAGACATTTCATACAGTGAAAAATAGTTTTTTTTTGCGAAACTGTCTAATTCTTTTTGTTTGAAACTAACGTCATTAAAAATTGTCTAAGAAAGTTTTTTTTACGTACTAAAAGTGAAAATTATTGAAAAAAATTTTTTTTTTAAGAAAAATTTTCAAAAATTTTTCTAAGACATTTCATACAGTGAAAAATAATTTTTTTTTGCGAAACTGTCCAATTCTTTTTGTTTGAAACTAACGTCATTACAAATTGTCTAAGAAAGTTTTTTTAAGTACTAAAATTGAAAATTATTGAAAAAAAATTGTCTTTTCAAAAAAATTTTTCTAAGACATTTCATACACTGAAAAATAATTTTTTTTTGCGAAACTGTCTAATTCGTTTTGTTTGAAACTAACGTCATTAAAAATTGTCTAAGAAAGTTTTTTTACGTACTAAAAGTGAAAATTATTGAAAAAAAATTTTCTTTTCAAAAAAATTTTTCCAAGACATTTCATACAGTGAAAAATAATTTTTTTTTGCGAAACTGTCTAATTCGTTTTTTTTGAAACTAACGTCTATAAAAATTGTCTAACAAAGTTTTTTTACGTACTAAAAGTGAAAATTATTGAAAAAAAATTGTCTTTTCAAAAAAATTTTTCTAAGACATTTCATACAGTGAAAAATAATTTTTTTTTCGAAACTGTCTAATTCTTTTTATTTGAAACTAACGTCATTAAAAGTTGTCTAAGAAAGTTTTTTTACGTACTAAAAGTGAAAATTATTGAAAAAAAATTGTCTTTTCAAAAAAATTTTCAAAAATTTTTCTAAGACATTTCATACAGTGAAAAATAATTTTTTTTTGCGAAACTGTCTAATTCTTTTTGTTTGAAACTAACGTCATTAAAAATTGTCTAAGAAAGTTTTTTTACGTACTAAAAGTGAAAATTATTGAAAAAAAATTGTCTTCAAAAAAATTTTTCTAAGACATTTCATACAGTGAAAAATAATTTTTTTTTGCGAAACTGTCTAATTCGTTTTGTTTGAAACTAACGTCATTAAAAATTGTCTAAGAAAGTTTTTTTACGTACTAAAAGTGAAAATTATTGAAAAAAAAATTTTCTTTTCAAAAAAATTTTTCCAAGACATTTCATACAGTGAAAAATAATTTTTTTTTGCGAAACTGTCCAATTCTTTTTGTTTGAAACTAACGTCATTAAAAATTGTCTAAGAAAGTTTTTTTACGTACTAAAAGTGAAAATTATTGAAAAAAAATTGTCTTTTCAAAAAAATTTTTCTAAGACATTTCATACAGTAAAAAATAATTTTTTTTTGCGAAACTGTCTAATTCTTTTTGTTTGAAACTAACGTCATTAAAAATTGTCTAAGAAAGTTTTTTTACGTACTAAAAGTGAAAATTATTGAAAAAAATATTCTTTTCAAAAAAATTTTCAAAAATTTTCTAAGACATTTCATACAGTGAAAAATAATTTTTTTTTGCGAAACTGTCTAATTCGTTTTTTTTGAAACTAACGTCATTAAAAATTGTCTAAGAAAGTTTTTTTAAGTACTAAACGTGAAAATTATTGAAAAAAAATTGTCTTTTCAAAAAAATTTTTCTAAGACATTTCATACAGTGAAAAATAATTTTTTTTTGCGAAACTGTCTAATTCTTTTTGTTTGAAACTAACGTCATTACAAATTGTCTAAGAAAGTTTTTTTACGTACTAAAAGTGAACATTATTGAAAAAAATTGTCTTTTCAAAAAAAATTTTCAAAAATTTTTCTAAGACATTTCATACAGTGAAAAATAATTTTTTTTTGCGAAAGTGTCTAAATCTTTTTGTTTGAAACTAACGTCATTAAAAATTGTCTAAGAAAGTTTTTTTACGTCCTAAAAGTGAAAATTATTGAAAAAAAAATGTCTTTTGAAAAAAATTTTTCTAAGACATTTCATACAGTGAAAAATAATTTTTTTTTGCGAAACTGTCCAATTCTTTTTGTTTGAAACTAACGTCATTAAAAATTGTCTAAGAAAGTTTTTTTACGTACTAAAAGTGAAAATTATTGAAAAAAAAATTTCTTTTCAAAAAAATTTTTCTAAGACATTTCATAGAGTGAAAAATAATTTTTTTTTGCGAAACTGTCTAATTCTTTTTGTTTGAAACTAACGTCATTAAAAATGGTCTAAGAAAGTTTTTTTACGTACTAAAAGTGAAAATTATTGAAAAAAAATTGTCTTTTCAAAAATATTTTTCTAAGACATTTCATACAATGAAAAATAATTTTTTTTGCGAAACTGTCTAATTCTTTTTGTTTGAAACTAACGTCATTAAAAATTGTCTAAGAAAGTTTTTTTACGTACTAAAAGTGAAAATTATTGAAAAAAAATTGTCTTTTCAAAAAAATTTTTCTAAGACATTTCATACAGTGAAAAATAATTTTTTTTTGCGAAACTATCCAATTCTTTTTGTTTGAAACTAACGTCATTAAAATTTGTCTAAGAAAGCTTTTTTACGTACTAAAAGTGAAAATTATTGAAAAAAATTGTCTTTTCAAAAAAAATTTTCAAAAACTTTTCTAAGACATTTCATACAGTGAAAAATAATTTTTTTTTGCGAAACTGTCTAAATCTTTTTGTTTGAAACTAACGTCATTAAAAATTGTCTAAGAAAGTTTTTTTACGTCCTAAAAGTGAAAATTATTGAAAAAAAAATGTCTTTTGAAAAAAATTTTTCTAAGACATTTCATACAGTGAAAAATAATTTTTTTTGCGAAACTATCCAATTATTTTTGTTTGAAACTAACGTCATTAAAAATTGTCTAAGAAAGTTTTTTTACGCACTAAAAGTGAAAATTATTGAAAAAAAATTTTCTTTTCAAAAAAACTTTTCTAAGACATTTCATACAGTGAAAAATAATTTTTTTTTGCGAAACTGTCTAATTCTTTTTGTTTGAAACTAACGTCATTAAAAATTGTCTAAGAAAGTTTTTTTACGTACTAAAAGTGAAAATTATTGAAAATAATTGTGTTTTCAAAAAAATTTTTCTAAGACATTTCATACAGTGAAAAATAATTTTTTTTTGCAAAACTGTCTAATTCTTTTTGTTTGAAACTAACGTCATTAAAAATTGTCTAAGAAAGTTTTTTTACGTACTAAAATTGAAAATTATTGAAAAAAAATTGTCTTTTCAAAAAAATTTTTCTAAGACATTTCATACAGTGAAAAATAATTTTTTTTTTGCGAAACTATCCAATTCTTTTTGTTTGAAACTAACGTCATTAAAAATTGTCTAAGAAAGTTTTTTTACGTACTAAAAGTGAAAATTATTGAAAAAAATTTTCTTTTCAAAAAAAATTTTCAAAAATTTTTCTAAGACATTTCATACAGTGAAAAATAATTTTTTTTTGCGAAACTGTCTAATTCTTTTTGTTTGAAACTAACGTCATTAAAAATTGTCTAAGAAAGTTTTTTTACGTACTAAAAGTGAAAATTATTGAAAAAAAATTGTCTTTTCAAAAAAATTTTTCCAAGACATTTCATACAGTGAAAAATAATTTTTTTTTGCGAAACTGTCTAATTCTTTTTGTTTGAAATTAACGTCATTAAAAATTGTGTAAGAAAGTTTTTTTAAGTACTAAAAGTGAAAATTATTGAAAAAAAATTGTCTTTTCAAAAAAGTTTTTCTAAGACATTTCATACAGTGAAAAATAATTTTTTTTTTGCGAAACTGTCTAATTCGTTTTGTTTGAAACTAACGTCATTAAAAATTGTCTAAGAAAGTTTTTTTACGTACTAAAAGTGAAAATTATTGAAAAAAAATTTTCTTTTCAAAAAAATTTTTCCAAGACATTTCATACAGTGAAAAATAATTTTTTTTTGCGAAACTGTCTAATTCGTTTTTTTTTAAACTAACGTCATTAAAAATTGTCTAAGAAAGTTTTTTTACGTACTAAAAGTGAAAATTATTGAAAAAAAATTATCTTTTCAAAAAAATTTTTCTAAGACATTTCATACAGTGAAAAATAATTTTTTTTTGCGAAACTGTCTAATTCGTTTTGTTTGAAACTAACGTCATTAAAAATTGTCTAAGAAAGTTTTTTTACGTACTAAAAGTGAAAATTATTGAAAAAAATTTTCTTTTCAAAAAAAATTTTCAAAAATTTTTCAAAGACATTTCATACAGTCAAAAATAATTTTTTTTATCGAAACTGTCTAATTCTTCTTGTTTGAAACTAACGTCATTACAAATTGTCTAAGAAAGTTTTTTTACGTACTAAAAGTGAAAATTATTGAAAAAAATTGTCTTTTCAAAAAAAATTTTCAAAAATTTTTCTAAGACATTTCATACAGTGAAAAATAATTTTTTTTTGCGAAACTGTCTAATTCTTTTTGTTTGAAACTAACGTCATTAAAAATTGTCTAAGAAAGTATTTTTACGTACTAAAAGTGAAAATTATTGAAAAAAAATTGTCTTTTCAAAAAAATTTTTCCAAGACATTTCATACAGTGAAAAATAATTTTTTTTTGCGAAACTGTCTAATTCTTTTTGTTTGAATATAACGTCATTAAAAATTGTGTAAGAAAGTTTTTTTAAGTACTAAAAGTGAAAATTATTGAAAAAAAATTGTCTTTTCAAAAAAATTTTTCTAAGACATTTCATACAGTGAAAAATAATTTTTTTTTTGCGAAACTGTCTAATTCGTTTTGTTTGAAACTAACGTCATTAAAAATTGTCTAAGAAAGTTTTTTTACGTACTAAAAGTGAAAATTATTGAAAAAAAATCTTCTTTTCAAAAAAATTTTTCCAAGACATTTCATACAGTGAAAAATAATTTTTTTTTGCGAAACTGTCTAATTCGTTTTTTTTTAAACTAACGTCATTAAAAATTGTCTAAGAAAGTTTTTTTACGTACTAAAAGTGAAAATTATTGAAAAAAAATTATCTTTTCAAAAAAATTTTTCTAAGACATTTCATACAGTGAAAAATAATTTTTTTTTGCGAAACTGTCTAATTCGTTTTGTTTGAAACTAACGTCATTAAAAATTGTCTAAGAAAGTTTTTTTACGTACTAAAAGTGAAAATTATTGAAAAAAAATTTTCTTTTCAAAAAAATTTTTCCAAGACATTTCATACAGTGAAAAATAATTTTTTTTTGCGAAACTGTCTAATTCTTTTTGTTTGAAACTAACGTCATTAAAAATGGTCTAAGAAAGTCTTTTTACGTACTAAAAGTTACAATTATTAAAAAAAATTTTCTTTTCAAAAAAAATTTTCAAAAATTTTTCTAAGACATTTCATACAGTGAAAAATAATTTTTTTTTGCGAAACTGTCTAATTCTTTTTGTTTGAAACAAACGTCATTACAAATTGTCTAAGAAAGTTTTTTTACGTACTAAAAGTGAAAATTATTGAAAAAAATTGTCTTTTCAAAAAAAATTTTCAAAACTTTTTCTAAGACATTTCATACAGTGAAAGATAATTTTTTTTTGCGAAAGTGTCTAAATCTTTTTGTTTGAAACTAACGTCTTTAAAAATTGTCTAAGAAAGTTTTTTTACGTCCTAAAAGTGAAAATTATTGAAAAAAAAATGTCTTTTGAAAAAAATTTTTCTAAGACATTTCATACAGTGAAAAATAATTTTTTTTTGCGAAACTGTCTAATTCTTTTTGTTTGAAACTAACGTCATTAAAAATTGTCTAAGAAAGTTTTTTTACGTACTAAAAGTGAAAATTATTGAAAAAAAATTTTCTTTTCAAAAAAATTTTTCAAAAATTTTTCTAAGACATTTCATACAGTGAAAAATAATTTTTTTTTGCGAAACTGTCTAATTCTTTTTGTTTGAAACTAACGTCATTAAAAATTGTCTAAGAAAGTTTTTTTACGTACTAAAAGTGAAAATTATTGAAAAAAAATTTTCTTTTCAAAAAAATTTTTCCAAGACATTTCATACAGTGAAAAATAATTTTTTTTTGCGAAACTGTCTAATTCGTTTTTTTTTAAACTAACGTCATTAAAAATTGTCTAAGAAAGTTTTTTTACGTACTAAAAGTGAAAATTATTGAAAAAAAATTATCTTTTCAAAAAAATTTTTCTAAGACATTTCATACAGTGAAAAATAATTTTTTTTTGCGAAACTGTCTAATTCTTTTTGTTTGAAACAAACGTCATTACAAATTGTCTAAGAAAGTTTTTTTACGTACTAAAAGTGAAAATTATTGAAAAAAATTTTCTTTTCAAAAAAAATTTTCAAAACTTTTTCTAAGACATTTCATACAGTGAAAGATAATTTTTTTTTGCGAAAGTGTCTAAATCTTTTTGTTTGAAACTAACGTCTTTAAAAATTGTCTAAGAAAGTTTTTTTACGTCCTAAAAGTGAAAATTATTGAAAAAAAAATGTCTTTTGAAAAAAATTTTTCTAAGACATTTCATACAGTGAAAAATAATTTTTTTTTGCGAAACTGTCTAATTCTTTTTGTTTGAAACTAACGTCATTAAAAATTGTCTAAGAAAGTTTTTTTACGTACTAAAAGTGAAAATTATTGAAAAAAAATTTTCTTTTCAAAAAAATTTTTCAAAAATTTTTCTAAGACATTTCATACAGTGAAAAATAATTTTTTTTTGCGAAACTGTCTAATTCTTTTTGTTTGAAACTAACGTCATTAAAAATTGTCTAAGAAAGTTTTTTTACGTACTAAAAGTGAAAATTATTGAAAAAAAATTTTCTTTTCAAAAAAATTTTTCCAAGACATTTCATACAGTGAAAAATAATTTTTTTTTGCGAAACTGTCTAATTCGTTTTTTTTTAAACTAACGTCATTAAAAATTGTCTAAGAAAGTTTTTTTACGTACTAAAAGTGAAAATTATTGAAAAAAAATTATCTTTTCAAAAAAATTTTTCTAAGACATTTCATACAGTGAAAAATAATTTTTTTTTGCGAAACTGTCTAATTCGTTTTGTTTGAAACTAACGTCATTAAAAATTGTCTAAGAAAGTTTTTTTACGTACTAAAAGTGAAAATTATTGAAAAAAAATTTTCTTTTCAAAAAATTTTTCCAAGACATTTCATACAGTGAAAAATAATTTTTTTTTGCGAAACTGTCTAATTCTTTTTGTTTGAAACTAACGTCATTAAAAATGGTCTAAGAAAGTCTTTTTACGTACTAAAAGTTAAAATTATTAAAAAAAATTTTCTTTTCAAAAAAAATTTTCAAAAATTTTTCTAAGACATTTCATACAGTAAAAAATAGTTTTTTTTTGCGAAACTGTCTAATTCTTTTTGTTTGAAACTAACGTCATTACAAATTGTCTAAGAAAGTTTTTTTACGTACTAAAAGTGAAAATTATTGAAAAAAATTGTCTTTTCAAAAAAAATTTTCAAAACTTTTTCTAAGACATTTCATACAGTGAAAGATAATTTTTTTTTGCGAAAGTGTCTAAATCTTTTTGTTTGAAACTAACGTCATTAAAAATTGTCTAAGAAAGTTTTTTTACGTCCTAAAAGTGAAAATTATTGAAAAAAAAATGTCTTTTGAAAAAAATTTTTCTAAGACATTTCATACAGTGAAAAATAATTTTTTTTGCGAAACTATCCAATTCTTTTTGTTTGAAACTAACGTCATTAAAAATTGTCTAAGAAAGTTTTTTTACGTACTAAAAGTGAAAATTATTGAAAAAAAATTTTCTTTTCAAAAAAATTTTTCTAAGACATTTCATACAGTGAAAAATAATTTTTTTTTGCGAAACAATCCAATTCTTTTTGTTTGAAACTAACGTCATTAAAAATTGTCTAAGAAAGTTTTTTTACGTACTAAAAGTGAAAATTATTGAAAACAATTTTCTTTTCAAAAAAAATTTTCAAAAGTTTTTCTAAGACATTTCATACAGTGAAAAATAATTTTTTTTTGCGAAACTGTCTAATTCGTTTTGTTTGAAACTAACGTCATTAAAAATTGTCTAAGAAAGTTTTTTTACGTACTAAAAGTGAAAATTATTGAAAAAAAATTGTCTTTTCAAAAAAATTTTTCCAAGACATTTCATACAGTGAAAAATAATTTTTTTTTGCGAAACTGTCTAATTCTTTTTGTTTGAAACTAACGTCATTAAAAATTGTCTAAGAAAGTTTTTTTAAGTACTAAAAGTGAAAATTATTGAAAAAAAATTGTCTTTTCAAAAAAATTTTTCTAAGACATTTCATACAGTGAAAAATATTTTTTTTTTTGCGAAACTGTCTAATTCGTTTTGTTTGAAACTAACGTCATTAAAAATTGTCTAAGAAAGTTTTTTTACGTACTAAAAGTGAAAATTATTGAAAAAAAATTTTCTTTTCAAAAAAATTTTTCCAAGACATTTCATACAGTGAAAAATAATTTTTTTTTGCGAAACTGTCTAATTCGTTTTTTTTTAAACTAACGTCATTAAAAATTGTCTAAGAAAGTTTTTTTACGTACTAAAAGTGAAAATTATTGAAAAAAAATTATCTTTTCAAAAAAATTTTTCTAAGACATTTCATACAGTGAAAAATAATTTTTTTTTGCGAAACTGTCTAATTCGTTTTGTTTGAAACTAACGTCATTAAAAATTGTCTAAGAAAGTTTTTTTTACGTACTAAAAGTGAAAATTATTGAAAAAAAATTTTCTTTTCAAAAAAATTTTTCCAAGACATTTCATACAGTGAAAAATAATTTTTTTTTGCGAAACTGTCTAAATCTTTTTGTTTGAAACTAACGTCATTAAAAATTGTCTAAGAAAGTTTTTTTACGTACTAAAAGTTAAAATTATTAAAAGAAATTTTCTTTTCAAAAAAAATTTTCAAAAATTTTTCTAAGACATTTCATACAGTGAAAAATAATTTTTTTTTGCGAAACTGTCTAATTCTTTTTGTTTGAAACTAACGTCATTACAAATTGTCTAAGAAAGTTTTTTTACGTACTAAAAGTGAAAATTATTGAAAAAAATTGTCTTTTCAAAAAAAATTTCAAAAATTTTTCTAAGACATTTCATACAGTGAAAAATAATTTTTTTTTGCGAAACTGTCTAATTCTTTTTGTTTGAAACTAACGTCATTACAAATTGTCTAAGAAAGTTTTTTTACGTACTAAAAGTGAAAATTATTGAAAAAAATTGTCTTTTCAAAAAAAATTTTCAAAAATATTTCTAAGACATTTCATACAGTGAAAAATAATTTTTTTTTGCGAAACTGTCTAAATCTTTTTGTTTGAAACTAACGTCATTAAAAATTGTCTAAGAAAGTTTTTTTACGTCCTAAAAGTGAAAATTATTGAAAAAAAAATGTCTTTTGAAAAAAATTTTTCTAAGACATTTCATACAGTGAAAAATAATTTTTTTTGCGAAACTATCTAATTCGTTTTGTTTGAAACTAACGTCATTAAAAATTGTCTAAGAAAGTTTTTTTACGTACTAAAAGTGAAAATTATTGAAAAAAAATTTTCTTTTCAAAAAAATTCTTCTAAGACATTTCATACAGTGAAAAATAATTTTTTTTTGCGAAACTGTCTAATTCTTTTTGTTTGAAACTAACGTCATTAAAAATTGTCTAAGAAAGTTTTTTTACGTACTAAAATTGAAAATTATTGAAAAAAAATTGTCTTTTCAAAAAAAATTTTCTAAGACATTTCATACAGTGAAAAATAATTTTTTTTTGCGAAACTGTCTAATTCTTTTTGTTTGAAACTAACGTCATTACAAATTGTCTAAGAAAGTTTTTTTACGTACTAAAAGTGAAAATTATTGAAAAAAAATTGTCTTTTCAAAAAAGTTTTTCTAAGACATTTCATACAGTGAAAAATAATTTTTTTTTGCGAAACTGTCTAATTCGTTTTGTTTGAAACTAACGTCATTAAAAATTGTCTAAGAAAGTTTTTTTACGTACTAAAAGTGAAAATTATTGAAAAAAAATTTTCTTTCCAAAAAATTTTTCCAAGACATTTCATACAGTGAAAAATAATTTTTTTTTGCGAAACTGTCTAATTCTTTTTGTTTGAAACTAACGTCATTAAAAATTGTCTAAGAAAGTTTTTTTACGTACTAAAAGTGAAAATTATTGAAAAAAATTGTCTTTTCAAAAAAATTTTCAAAAATTTTTCTAAGACATTTCATACAGTGAAAAATAATTTTTTTTTGCGAAACTGTCTAATTCTTTTTGTTTGAAACTAACGTCATTAAAAATTGTCTAAGAAAGTTTTTTTACGTACTAAAATTGAAAATTATTGAAAAAAAATTGTCTTTTCAAAAAAAATTTTCTAAGACATTTCATACAGTGAAAAATAATTTTTTTTTGCGAAACTGTCTAATTCTTTTTGTTTGAAACTAACGTCATTAAAAATTGTCTAAGAAAGTTTTTTTACGTACTAAAAGTGAAAATTATTGAAAAAAAATTGTGTTTTCAAAAAAATTTTTCTAAGACATTTCATACAGTGAAAAATAATTTTTTTTTGCGAAACTGTCTAATTCGTTTTGTTTGAAACTAACGTCATTAAAAATTGTCTAAGAAAGTTTTTTTACGTACTAAAAGTGAAAATTATTGAAAAAAATTTTCTTTTCAAAAAAAATTTTCAAAAATTTTTCTAAGACATTTCATACAGTGAAAAATAATTTTTTTTTGCGAAACTGTCTAATTCTTTTTGTTTGAAACTAACGTCATTACAAATTGTCTAAGAAAGTTTTTTTACGTACTAAAAGTGAAAATTATTGAAAAAAAATTGTCTTTTCAAAAAAGTTTTTCTAAGACATTTCATACAGTGAAAAATAATTTTTTTTTGCGAAACTGTCTAATTCGTTTTGTTTGAAACTAACGTCATTAAAAATTGTCTAAGAAAGTTTTTTTACGTACTAAAAGTGAAAATTATTGAAAAAAAATTTTCTTTTTAAAAAAATTTTTCCAAGACATTTCATACAGTGAAAAATAATTTTTTTTTGCGAAACTGTCTAATTCTTTTTGTTTGAAACTAACGTCATTAAAAATTGTCTAAGAAAGTTTTTTTACGTACTAAAAGTGAAAATTATTGAAAAAAAATTGTCTTTTCAAAAAAATTTTTCTAAGACATTTCATACAGTGAAAAATAATTTTTTTTTGCGAAACTGTCTAATTCGTTTTGTTTGAAACTAACGTCATTAAAAATTGTCTAAGAAAGTTTTTTTACGTACTAAAAGTGAAAATTATTGAAAAAAAATTTTCTTTTCAAAAAAATTTTTCCAAGACATTTCATACAGTGAAAAATAATTTTTTTTTGCGAAACTGTCTAATTCGTTTTTTTTGAAACTAACGTCATTAAAAATTGTCTAAGAAAGTTTTTTTACGTACTAAAAGTGAAAATTATTGAAAAAAAATTATCTTTTGAAAAAAATTTTTCTAAGACATTTCATAGAGTGAAAAATAATTTTTTTTTGCGAAACTGTCTAATTCGTTTTATTTGAAACTAACGTCATTAAAAATTGTCTAAGAAAGTTTTTTTACGTACTAAAAGTGAAAATTATTGAAAAAAAATTTTCTTTTCAAAAAAATTTTTCCAAGACATTTCATACAGTGAAAAATAATTTTTTTTTGCGAAACTGTCTAATTCTTTTTGTTTGAAACTAACGTCATTAAAAATTGTCTAAGAAAGTTTTTTTACGTACTAAAAGTTAAAATTATTAAAAAAAATTTTCTTTTCAAAAAAAATTTTCAAAAATTTTTCTAAGACATTTCATACAGTGAAAAATAATTTTTTTTTGCGAAACTGTCTAATTCTTTTTGTTTGAAACTAACGTCATTACAAATTGTCTAAGAAAGTTTTTTTACGTACTAAAAGTGAAAATTATTGAAAAACATTGTCTTTTCAAAAAAAATTTTCAAAACTTTTTCTAAGACATTTCATACAGTGAAAAATAATTTTTTTTTGCGAAAGTGTCTAAATCTTTTTGTTTGAAACTAACGTCATTAAAAATTGTCTAAGAAAGTTTTTTTACGTACTAAAAGTGAAAATTATTGAAAAAAAAATGTCTTTTGAAAAAATTTTTTCTAAGACATTTTATACAGTGAAAAATAATTTTTTTTGCGAAACTATCCAATTCTTTTTGTTTGAAACTAACGTCATTAAAAATTGTCTAAGAAAGTTTTTTTACGTACTAAAAGTGAAAATTATTGAAAAAAAATTTTCTTTTCAAAAAAATTTTTCTAAGACATTTCATACAGTGAAAAATAATTTTTTTTTGCGAAATTGTCTAATTCTTTTTGTTTGAAACTAACGTCATTAAAAATTGTCTAAGAAAGTTTTTTTACGTACTAAAATTGAAAATTATTGAAAAAAAATTGTCTTTTCAAAAAACTTTTTCTAAGACATTTCATACAGTGAAAAATAATTTTTTTTGCGAAACTATCCAATTCTTTTTGTTTGAAACTAACGTCATTAAAAATTGTCTAAGAAAGTTTTTTTACGTACTAAAAGTGAAAATTATTGAAAAAAAATTTTCTTTTCAAAAAAATTTTTCTAAGACATTTCATACAGTGAAAAATAATTTTTTTTTGCGAAACAATCCAATTCTTTTTGTTTGAAACTAACGTCATTAAAAATTGTCTAAGAAAGTTTTTTTACGTACTAAAAGTGAAAATTATTGAAAACAATTTTCTTTTCAAAAAAAATTTTCAAAAGTTTTTCTAAGACATTTCATACAGTGAAAAATAATTTTTTTTTGCGAAACTGTCTAATTCGTTTTGTTTGAAACTAACGTCATTAAAAATTGTCTAAGAAAGTTTTTTTACGTACTAAAAGTGAAAATTATTGAAAAAAAATTGTCTTTTCAAAAAAATTTTTCCAAGACATTTCATACAGTGAAAAATAATTTTTTTTTGCGAAACTGTCTAATTCTTTTTGTTTGAAACTAACGTCATTAAAAATTGTGTAAGAAAGTTTTTTTAAGTACTAAAAGTGAAAATTATTGAAAAAAAATTGTCTTTTCAAAAAAATTTTTCTAAGACATTTCATACAGTGAAAAATATTTTTTTTTTTGCGAAACTGTCTAATTCGTTTTGTTTGAAACTAACGTCATTAAAAATTGTCTAAGAAAGTTTTTTTACGTACTAAAAGTGAAAATTATTGAAAAAAAATTTTCTTTTCAAAAAAATTTTTCCAAGACATTTCATACAGTGAAAAATAATTTTTTTTTGCGAAACTGTCTAATTCGTTTTTTTTTAAACTAACGTCATTAAAAATTGTCTAAGAAAGTTTTTTTACGTACTAAAAGTGAAAATTATTGAAAAAAAATTATCTTTTCAAAAAAATTTTTCTAAGACATTTCATACAGTGAAAAATAATTTTTTTTTGCGAAACTGTCTAATTCGTTTTGTTTGAAACTAACGTCATTAAAAATTGTCTAAGAAAGTTTTTTTACGTACTAAAAGTGAAAATTATTGAAAAAAAATTTTCTTTTCAAAAAAATTTTTCCAAGACATTTCATACAGTGAAAAATAATTTTTTTTTGCGAAACTGTCTAAATCTTTTTGTTTGAAACTAACGTCATTAAAAATTGTCTAAGAAAGTTTTTTTACGTACTAAAAGTTAAAATTATTAAAAGAAATTTTCTTTTCAAAAAAAATTTTCAAAAATTTTTCTAAGACATTTCATACAGTGAAAAATAATTTTTTTTTGCGAAACTGTCTAATTCTTTTTGTTTGAAACTAACGTCATTACAAATTGTCTAAGAAAGTTTTTTTACGTACTAAAAGTGAAAATTATTGAAAAAAATTGTCTTTTCAAAAAAAATTTCAAAAATTTTTCTAAGACATTTCATACAGTGAAAAATAATTTTTTTTTGCGAAACTGTCTAATTCTTTTTGTTTGAAACTAACGTCATTACAAATTGTCTAAGAAAGTTTTTTTACGTACTAAAAGTGAAAATTATTGAAAAAAATTGTCTTTTCAAAAAAAATTTTCAAAAATATTTCTAAGACATTTCATACAGTGAAAAATAATTTTTTTTTGCGAAACTGTCTAAATCTTTTTGTTTGAAACTAACGTCATTAAAAATTGTCTAAGAAAGTTTTTTTACGTCCTAAAAGTGAAAATTATTGAAAAAAAAATGTCTTTTGAAAAAAATTTTTCTAAGACATTTCATACAGTGAAAAATAATTTTTTTTGCGAAACTATCTAATTCGTTTTGTTTGAAACTAACGTCATTAAAAATTGTCTAAGAAAGTTTTTTTACGTACTAAAAGTGAAAATTATTGAAAAAAAATTTTCTTTTCAAAAAAATTCTTCTAAGACATTTCATACAGTGAAAAATAATTTTTTTTTGCGAAACTGTCTAATTCTTTTTGTTTGAAACTAACGTCATTAAAAATTGTCTAAGAAAGTTTTTTTACGTACTAAAATTGAAAATTATTGAAAAAAAATTGTCTTTTCAAAAAAAATTTTCTAAGACATTTCATACAGTGAAAAATAATTTTTTTTTGCGAAACTGTCTAATTCTTTTTGTTTGAAACTAACGTCATTACAAATTGTCTAAGAAAGTTTTTTTACGTACTAAAAGTGAAAATTATTGAAAAAAAATTGTCTTTTCAAAAAAGTTTTTCTAAGACATTTCATACAGTGAAAAATAATTTTTTTTTGCGAAACTGTCTAATTCGTTTTGTTTGAAACTAACGTCATTAAAAATTGTCTAAGAAAGTTTTTTTACGTACTAAAAGTGAAAATTATTGAAAAAAAATTTTCTTTCCAAAAAATTTTTCCAAGACATTTCATACAGTGAAAAATAATTTTTTTTTGCGAAACTGTCTAATTCTTTTTGTTTGAAACTAACGTCATTAAAAATTGTCTAAGAAAGTTTTTTTACGTACTAAAAGTGAAAATTATTGAAAAAAATTGTCTTTTCAAAAAAATTTTCAAAAATTTTTCTAAGACATTTCATACAGTGAAAAATAATTTTTTTTTGCGAAACTGTCTAATTCTTTTTGTTTGAAACTAACGTCATTAAAAATTGTCTAAGAAAGTTTTTTTACGTACTAAAATTGAAAATTATTGAAAAAAAATTGTCTTTTCAAAAAAAATTTTCTAAGACATTTCATACAGTGAAAAATAATTTTTTTTTGCGAAACTGTCTAATTCTTTTTGTTTGAAACTAACGTCATTAAAAATTGTCTAAGAAAGTTTTTTTACGTACTAAAAGTGAAAATTATTGAAAAAAAATTGTGTTTTCAAAAAAATTTTTCTAAGACATTTCATACAGTGAAAAATAATTTTTTTTTGCGAAACTGTCTAATTCGTTTTGTTTGAAACTAACGTCATTAAAAATTGTCTAAGAAAGTTTTTTTACGTACTAAAAGTGAAAATTATTGAAAAAAATTTTCTTTTCAAAAAAAATTTTCAAAAATTTTTCTAAGACATTTCATACAGTGAAAAATAATTTTTTTTTGCGAAACTGTCTAATTCTTTTTGTTTGAAACTAACGTCATTACAAATTGTCTAAGAAAGTTTTTTTACGTACTAAAAGTGAAAATTATTGAAAAAAAATTGTCTTTTCAAAAAAGTTTTTCTAAGACATTTCATACAGTGAAAAATAATTTTTTTTTGCGAAACTGTCTAATTCGTTTTGTTTGAAACTAACGTCATTAAAAATTGTCTAAGAAAGTTTTTTTACGTACTAAAAGTGAAAATTATTGAAAAAAAATTTTCTTTTTAAAAAAATTTTTCCAAGACATTTCATACAGTGAAAAATAATTTTTTTTTGCGAAACTGTCTAATTCTTTTTGTTTGAAACTAACGTCATTAAAAATTGTCTAAGAAAGTTTTTTTACGTACTAAAAGTGAAAATTATTGAAAAAAAATTGTCTTTTCAAAAAAATTTTTCTAAGACATTTCATACAGTGAAAAATAATTTTTTTTTGCGAAACTGTCTAATTCGTTTTGTTTGAAACTAACGTCATTAAAAATTGTCTAAGAAAGTTTTTTTACGTACTAAAAGTGAAAATTATTGAAAAAAAATTTTCTTTTCAAAAAAATTTTTCCAAGACATTTCATACAGTGAAAAATAATTTTTTTTTGCGAAACTGTCTAATTCGTTTTTTTTGAAACTAACGTCATTAAAAATTGTCTAAGAAAGTTTTTTTACGTACTAAAAGTGAAAATTATTGAAAAAAAATTATCTTTTGAAAAAAATTTTTCTAAGACATTTCATAGAGTGAAAAATAATTTTTTTTTGCGAAACTGTCTAATTCGTTTTATTTGAAACTAACGTCATTAAAAATTGTCTAAGAAAGTTTTTTTACGTACTAAAAGTGAAAATTATTGAAAAAAAATTTTCTTTTCAAAAAAATTTTTCCAAGACATTTCATACAGTGAAAAATAATTTTTTTTTGCGAAACTGTCTAATTCTTTTTGTTTGAAACTAACGTCATTAAAAATTGTCTAAGAAAGTTTTTTTACGTACTAAAAGTTAAAATTATTAAAAAAAATTTTCTTTTCAAAAAAAATTTTCAAAAATTTTTCTAAGACATTTCATACAGTGAAAAATAATTTTTTTTTGCGAAACTGTCTAATTCTTTTTGTTTGAAACTAACGTCATTACAAATTGTCTAAGAAAGTTTTTTTACGTACTAAAAGTGAAAATTATTGAAAAACATTGTCTTTTCAAAAAAAATTTTCAAAACTTTTTCTAAGACATTTCATACAGTGAAAAATAATTTTTTTTTGCGAAAGTGTCTAAATCTTTTTGTTTGAAACTAACGTCATTAAAAATTGTCTAAGAAAGTTTTTTTACGTACTAAAAGTGAAAATTATTGAAAAAAAAATGTCTTTTGAAAAAATTTTTTCTAAGACATTTTATACAGTGAAAAATAATTTTTTTTGCGAAACTATCCAATTCTTTTTGTTTGAAACTAACGTCATTAAAAATTGTCTAAGAAAGTTTTTTTACGTACTAAAAGTGAAAATTATTGAAAAAAAATTTTCTTTTCAAAAAAATTTTTCTAAGACATTTCATACAGTGAAAAATAATTTTTTTTTGCGAAATTGTCTAATTCTTTTTGTTTGAAACTAACGTCATTAAAAATTGTCTAAGAAAGTTTTTTTACGTACTAAAATTGAAAATTATTGAAAAAAAATTGTCTTTTCAAAAAACTTTTTCTAAGACATTTCATACAGTGAAAAATAATTTTTTTTTGCGAAACTATCCAATTCTTTTTGTTTGAAACTAACGTCATTAAAAATTGTCTAAGAAAGTTTTTTTACGTACTAAAAGTGAAAATTATTGAAAAAAATTTTCTTTTCAAAAAAAATTTTCAAAAATTTTTCTAAGACATTTCATACAGTGAAAAATAGTTTTTTTTTGCGAAACTGTCTAATTCTTTTTGTTTGAAACTAACGTCATTAAAAATTGTCTAAGAAAGTTTTTTTTACGTACTAAAAGTGAAAATTATTGAAAAAAATTTTTTTTTTAAGAAAAATTTTCAAAAATTTTTCTAAGACATTTCATACAGTGAAAAATAATTTTTTTTTGCGAAACTGTCCAATTCTTTTTGTTTGAAACTAACGTCATTACAAATTGTCTAAGAAAGTTTTTTTAAGTACTAAAAGTGAAAATTATTGAAAAAAAATTGTCTTTTCAAAAAAATTTTTCTAAGACATTTCATACACTGAAAAATAATTTTTTTTTGCGAAACTGTCTAATTCGTTTTGTTTGAAACTAACGTCATTAAAAATTGTCTAAGAAAGTTTTTTTACGTACTAAAAGTGAAAATTATTGAAAAAAAATTTTCTTTTCAAAAAAATTTTTCCAAGACATTTCATACAGTGAAAAATAATTTTTTTTTGCGAAACTGTCTAATTCGTTTTTTTTGAAACTAACGTCATTAAAAATTGTCTAAGAAAGTTTTTTTACGTACTAAAAGTGAAAATTATTGAAAAAAAATTGTTTTTTCAAAAAAATTTTTCTAAGACATTTCATACAGTGAAAAATAATTTTTTTTTCGAAACTGTCTAATTCTTTTTATTTGAAACTAACGTCATTAAAAGTTGTCTAAGAAAGTTTTTTTACGTACTAAAAGTGAAAATTATTGAAAAAAAATTGTCTTTTCAAAAAAATTTTCAAAAATTTTTCTAAGACATTTCATACAGTGAAAAATAATTTTTTTTTGCGAAACTGTCTAATTCTTTTTGTTTGAAACTAACGTCATTAAAAATTGTCTAAGAAAGTTTTTTTACGTACTAAAAGTGAAAATTATTGAAAAAAAATTGTCTTCAAAAAAATTTTTCTAAGACATTTCATACAGTGAAAAATAATTTTTTTTTGCGAAACTGTCTAATTCGTTTTGTTTGAAACTAACGTCATTAAAAATTGTCTAAGAAAGTTTTTTTACGTACTAAAAGTGAAAATTATTGAAAAAAAAATTTTCTTTTCAAAAAAATTTTTCCAAGACATTTCATACAGTGAAAAATAATTTTTTTTTGCGAAACTGTCCAATTCTTTTTGTTTGAAACTAACGTCATTAAAAATTGTCTAAGAAAGTTTTTTTACGTACTAAAAGTGAAAATTATTGAAAAAAAATTGTCTTTTCAAAAAAATTTTTCTAAGACATTTCATACAGTAAAAAATAATTTTTTTTTGCGAAACTGTCTAATTCTTTTTGTTTGAAACTAACGTCATTAAAAATTGTCTAAGAAAGTTTTTTTACGTACTAAAAGTGAAAATTATTGAAAAAAATATTCTTTTCAAAAAAATTTTCAAACATTTTCTAAGACATTTCATACAGTGAAAAATAATTTTTTTTTGCGAAACTGTCTAATTCGTTTTGTTTGAAACTAACGTCATTAAAAATTGTCTAAGAAAGTTTTTTTAAGTACTAAACGTGAAAATTATTGAAAAAAAATTGTCTTTTCAAAAAAATTTTTCTAAGACATTTCATACAGTGAAAAATAATTTTTTTTTGCGAAACTGTTTAATTCTTTTTGTTTGAAACTAACGTCATTACAAATTGTCTAAGAAAGTTTTTTTACGTACTAAAAGTGAACATTATTGAAAAAAATTGTCTTTTCAAAAAAAATTTTCAAAAATTTTTCTAAGACATTTCATACAGTGAAAAATAATTTTTTTTTGCGAAAGTGTCTAAATCTTTTTGTTTGAAACTAACGTCATTAAAAATTGTCTAAGAAAGTTTTTTTACGTCCTAAAAGTGAAAATTATTGAAAAAAAAATGTCTTTTGAAAAAAATTTTTCTAAGACATTTCATACAGTGAAAAATAATTTTTTTTTGCGAAACTGTCTAATTCTTTTTGTTTGAAACTAACGTCATTAAAAATTGTCTAAGAAAGTTTTTTTACGTACTAAAAGTGAAAATTATTGAAAAAAAATTGTCTTTTCAAAAAAATTTTTCCAAGACATTTCATACAGTGAAAAATAATTTTTTTTTGCGAAACTGTCTAATTCTTTTTGTTTGAAACTAACGTCATTAAAAATTGTGTAAGAAAGTTTTTTTAAGTACTAAAAGTGAAAATTATTGAAAAAAAATTGTCTTTTCAAAAAAATTTTTCTAAGACATTTCATACAGTGAAAAATATTTTTTTTTTTGCGAAACTGTCTAATTCGTTTTGTTTGAAACTAACGTCATTAAAAATTGTCTAAGAAAGTTTTTTTACGTACTAAAAGTGAAAATTATTGAAAAAAAATTTTCTTTTCAAAAAAATTTTTCCAAGACATTTCATACAGTGAAAAATAATTTTTTTTTGCGAAACTGTCTAATTCGTTTTTTTTTAAACTAACGTCATTAAAAATTGTCTAAGAAAGTTTTTTTACGTACTAAAAGTGAAAATTATTGAAAAAAAGTTATCTTTTCAAAAAAATTTTTCTAAGACATTTCATACAGTGAAAAATAATTTTTTTTTGCGAAACTGTCTAATTCGTTTTGTTTGAAACTAACGTCATTAAAAATTGTCTAAGAAAGTTTTTTTACGTACTAAAAGTGAAAATTATTGAAAAAAAATTTTCTTTTCAAAAAAATTTTTCCAAGACATTTCATACAGTGAAAAATAATTTTTTTTTGCGAAACTGTCTAAATCTTTTTGTTTGAAACTAACGTCATTAAAAATGGTCTAAGAAAGTTTTTTTACGTACTAAAAGTTAAAATTATTAAAAAAAATTTTCTTTTCAAAAAAAATTTTCAAAAATTTTTCTAAGACATTTCATACAGTGAAAAATAATTTTTTTTTGCGAAACTGTCTAATTCTTTTTGTTTGAAACTAACGTCATTACAAATTGTCTAAGAAAGTTTTTTTACGTACTAAAAGTGAAAATTATTGAAAAAAATTGTCTTTTCAAAAAAAATTTCAAAAATTTTTCTAAGACATTTCATACAGTGAAAAATAATTTTTTTTTGCGAAACTGTCTAATTCTTTTTGTTTGAAACTAACGTCATTACAAATTGTCTAAGAAAGTTTTTTTACGTACTAAAAGTGAAAATTATTGAAAAAAATTGTCTTTTCAAAAAAAATTTTCAAAAATATTTCTAAGACATTTCATACAGTGAAAAATAATTTTTTTTTGCGAAACTGTCTAAATCTTTTTGTTTGAAACTAACGTCATTAAAAATTGTCTAAGAAAGTTTTTTTACGTCCTAAAAGTGAAAATTATTGAAAAAAAAAATGTCTTTTGAAAAAAATTTTTCTAAGACATTTCATACAGTGAAAAATAATTTTTTTTGCGAAACTATCTAATTCGTTTTGTTTGAAACTAACGTCATTAAAAATTGTCTAAGAAAGTTTTTTTACGTACTAAAAGTGAAAATTATTGAAAAAAAATTTTCTTTTCAAAAAAATTCTTCTAAGACATTTCATACAGTGAAAAATAATTTTTTTTTGCGAAAATGTCTAATTCTTTTTGTTTGAAACTAACGTCATTAAAAATTGTCTAAGAAAGTTTTTTTACGTACTAAAATTGAAAATTATTGAAAAAAAATTGTCTTTTCAAAAAAAATTTTCTAAGACATTTCATACAGTGAAAAATAATTTTTTTTTGCGAAACTGTCTAATTCTTTTTGTTTGAAACTAACGTCATTACAAATTGTCTAAGAAAGTTTTTTTACGTACTAAAAGTGAAAATTATTGAAAAAAAATTGTCTTTTCAAAAAAGTTTTTCTAAGACATTTCATACAGTGAAAAATAATTTTTTTTTGCGAAACTGTCTAATTCGTTTTGTTTGAAACTAACGTCATTAAAAATTGTCTAAGAAAGTTTTTTTACGTACTAAAAGTGAAAATTATTGAAAAAAAATTTTCTTTCCAAAAAATTTTTCCAAGACATTTCATACAGTGAAAAATAATTTTTTTTTGCGAAACTGTCTAATTCTTTTTGTTTGAAACTAACGTCATTAAAAATTGTCTAAGAAAGTTTTTTTACGTACTAAAAGTGAAAATTATTGAAAAAAATTTTCTTTTCAAAAAAATTTTCAAAAATTTTTCTAAGACATTTCATACAGTGAAAAATAATTTTTTTTTGCGAAACTGTCTAATTCTTTTTGTTTGAAACTAACGTCATTAAAAATTGTCTAAGAAAGTTTTTTTACGTACTAAAATTGAAAATTATTGAAAAAAAATTGTCTTTTCAAAAAAAATTTTCTAAGACATTTCATACAGTGAAAAATAATTTTTTTTTGCGAAACTGTCTAATTCTTTTTGTTTGAAACTAACGTCATTAAAAATTGTCTAAGAAAGTTTTTTTACGTACTAAAAGTGAAAATTATTGAAAAAAAATTGTGTTTTCAAAAAAATTTTTCTAAGACATTTCATACAGTGAAAAATAATTTTTTTTTGCGAAACTGTCTAATTCGTTTTGTTTGAAACTAACGTCATTAAAAATTGTCTAAGAAAGTTTTTTTACGTACTAAAAGTGAAAATTATTGAAAAAAATTTTCTTTTCAAAAAAAATTTTCAAAAATTTTTCTAAGACATTTCATACAGTGAAAAATAATTTTTTTTTGCGAAACTGTCTAATTCTTTTTGTTTGAAACTAACGTCATTACAAATTGTCTAAGAAAGTTTTTTTACGTACTAAAAGTGAAAATTATTGAAAAAAAATTGTCTTTTCAAAAAAGTTTTTCTAAGACATTTCATACAGTGAAAAATAATTTTTTTTTGCGAAACTGTCTAATTCGTTTTGTTTGAAACTAACGTCATTAAAAATTGTCTAAGAAAGTTTTTTTACGTACTAAAAGTGAAAATTATTGAAAAAAAATTTTCTTTTTAAAAAAATTTTTCCAAGACATTTCATACAGTGAAAAATAATTTTTTTTTGCGAAACTGTCTAATTCTTTTTGTTTGAAACTAACGTCATTAAAAATTGTCTAAGAAAGTTTTTTTACGTACTAAAAGTGAAAATTATTGAAAAAAAATTGTCTTTTCAAAAAAATTTTTCTAAGACATTTCATACAGTGAAAAATAATTTTTTTTTGCGAAACTGTCTAATTCGTTTTGTTTGAAACTAACGTCATTAAAAATTGTCTAAGAAAGTTTTTTTACGTACTAAAAGTGAAAATTATTGAAAAAAAATTTTCTTTTCAAAAAAATTTTTCCAAGACATTTCATACAGTGAAAAATAATTTTTTTTTGCGAAACTGTCTAATTCGTTTTTTTTGAAACTAACGTCATTAAAAATTGTCTAAGAAAGTTTTTTTACGTACTAAAAGTGAAAATTATTGAAAAAAAATTATCTTTTGAAAAAAATTTTTCTAAGACATTTCATAGAGTGAAAAATAATTTTTTTTTGCGAAACTGTCTAATTCGTTTTATTTGAAACTAACGTCATTAAAAATTGTCTAAGAAAGTTTTTTTACGTACTAAAAGTGAAAATTATTGAAAAAAAATTTTCTTTTCAAAAAAATTTTTCCAAGACATTTCATACAGTGAAAAATAATTTTTTTTTGCGAAACTGTCTAATTCTTTTTGTTTGAAACTAACGTCATTAAAAATTGTCTAAGAAAGTTTTTTTACGTACTAAAAGTTAAAATTATTAAAAAAAATTTTCTTTTCAAAAAAAATTTTCAAAAATTTTTCTAAGACATTTCATACAGTGAAAAATAATTTTTTTTTGCGAAACTGTCTAATTCTTTTTGTTTGAAACTAACGTCATTACAAATTGTCTAAGAAAGTTTTTTTACGTACTAAAAGTGAAAATTATTGAAAAACATTGTCTTTTCAAAAAAAGTTTTCAAAACTTTTTCTAAGACATTTCATACAGTGAAAAATAATTTTTTTTTGCGAAAGTGTCTAAATCTTTTTGTTTGAAACTAACGTCATTAAAAATTGTCTAAGAAAGTTTTTTTACGTACTAAAAGTGAAAATTATTGAAAAAAAAATGTCTTTTGAAAAAATTTTTTCTAAGACATTTTATACAGTGAAAAATAATTTTTTTTGCGAAACTATCCAATTCTTTTTGTTTGAAACTAACGTCATTAAAAATTGTCTAAGAAAGTTTTTTTACGTACTAAAAGTGAAAATTATTGAAAAAAAATTTTCTTTTCAAAAAAATTTTTCTAAGACATTTCATACAGTGAAAAATAATTTTTTTTTGCGAAATTGTCTAATTCTTTTTGTTTGAAACTAACGTCATTAAAAATTGTCTAAGAAAGTTTTTTTACGTACTAAAATTGAAAATTATTGAAAAAAAATTGTCTTTTCAAAAAACTTTTTCTAAGACATTTCATACAGTGAAAAATAATTTTTTTTTGCGAAACTATCCAATTCTTTTTGTTTGAAACTAACGTCATTAAAAATTGTCTAAGAAAGTTTTTTTACGTACTAAAAGTGAAAATTATTGAAAAAAATTTTCTTTTCAAAAAAAATTTTCAAAAATTTTTCTAAGACATTTCATACAGTGAAAAATAGTTTTTTTTTGCGAAACTGTCTAATTCTTTTTGTTTGAAACTAACGTCATTAAAAATTGTCTAAGAAAGTTTTTTTTACGTACTAAAAGTGAAAATTATTGAAAAAAATTTTTTTTTTAAGAAAAATTTTCAAAAATTTTTCTAAGACATTTCATACAGTGAAAAATAATTTTTTTTTGCGAAACTGTCCAATTCTTTTTGTTTGAAACTAACGTCATTACAAATTGTCTAAGAAAGTTTTTTTAAGTACTAAAAGTGAAAATTATTGAAAAAAAATTGTCTTTTCAAAAAAATTTTTCTAAGACATTTCATACACTGAAAAATAATTTTTTTTTGCGAAACTGTCTAATTCGTTTTGTTTGAAACTAACGTCATTAAAAATTGTCTAAGAAAGTTTTTTTACGTACTAAAAGTGAAAATTATTGAAAAAAAATTTTCTTTTCAAAAAAATTTTTCCAAGACATTTCATACAGTGAAAAATAATTTTTTTTTGCGAAACTGTCTAATTCGTTTTTTTTGAAACTAACGTCATTAAAAATTGTCTAAGAAAGTTTTTTTACGTACTAAAAGTGAAAATTATTGAAAAAAAAATTGTTTTTTCAAAAAAATTTTTCTAAGACATTTCATACAGTGAAAAATAATTTTTTTTTCGAAACTGTCTAATTCTTTTTATTTGAAACTAACGTCATTAAAAGTTGTCTAAGAAAGTTTTTTTACGTACTAAAAGTGAAAATTATTGAAAAAAAATTGTCTTTTCAAAAAAATTTTCAAAAATTTTTCTAAGACATTTCATACAGTGAAAAATAATTTTTTTTTGCGAAACTGTCTAATTCTTTTTGTTTGAAACTAACGTCATTAAAAATTGTCTAAGAAAGTTTTTTTACGTACTAAAAGTGAAAATTATTGAAAAAAAATTGTCTTCAAAAAAATTTTTCTAAGACATTTCATACAGTGAAAAATAATTTTTTTTTGCGAAACTGTCTAATTCGTTTTGTTTGAAACTAACGTCATTAAAAATTGTCTAAGAAAGTTTTTTTACGTACTAAAAGTGAAAATTATTGAAAAAAAAATTTTCTTTTCAAAAAAATTTTTCCAAGACATTTCATACAGTGAAAAATAATTTTTTTTTGCGAAACTGTCCAATTCTTTTTGTTTGAAACTAACGTCATTAAAAATTGTCTAAGAAAGTTTTTTTACGTACTAAAAGTGAAAATTATTGAAAAAAAATTGTCTTTTCAAAAAAATTTTTCTAAGACATTTCATACAGTAAAAAATAATTTTTTTTTGCGAAACTGTCTAATTCTTTTTGTTTGAAACTAACGTCATTAAAAATTGTCTAAGAAAGTTTTTTTACGTACTAAAAGTGAAAATTATTGAAAAAAATATTCTTTTCAAAAAAATTTTCAAACATTTTCTAAGACATTTCATACAGTGAAAAATAATTTTTTTTTGCGAAACTGTCTAATTCGTTTTGTTTGAAACTAACGTCATTAAAAATTGTCTAAGAAAGTTTTTTTAAGTACTAAACGTGAAAATTATTGAAAAAAAATTGTCTTTTCAAAAAAATTTTTCTAAGACATTTCATACAGTGAAAAATAATTTTTTTTTGCGAAACTGTTTAATTCTTTTTGTTTGAAACTAACGTCATTACAAATTGTCTAAGAAAGTTTTTTTACGTACTAAAAGTGAACATTATTGAAAAAAATTGTCTTTTCAAAAAAAATTTTCAAAAATTTTTCTAAGACATTTCATACAGTGAAAAATAATTTTTTTTTGCGAAAGTGTCTAAATCTTTTTGTTTGAAACTAACGTCATTAAAAATTGTCTAAGAAAGTTTTTTTACGTCCTAAAAGTGAAAATTATTGAAAAAAAAATGTCTTTTGAAAAAAATTTTTCTAAGACATTTCATACAGTGAAAAATAATTTTTTTTTGCGAAACTGTCCAATTCTTTTTGTTTGAAACTAACGTCATTAAAAATTGTCTAAGAAAGTTTTTTTACGTACTAAAAGTGAAAATTATTGAAAAAAAAATTTCTTTTCAAAAAAATTTTTCTAAGACATTTCATAGAGTGAAAAATAATTTTTTTTTGCGAAACTGTCTAATTCTTTTTGTTTGAAACTAACGTCATTAAAAATGGTCTAAGAAAGTTTTTTTACGTACTAAAAGTGAAAATTATTGAAAAAAAATTGTCTTTTCAAAAATATTTTTCTAAGACATTTCATACAGTGAAAAATAATTTTTTTTGCGAAACTGTCTAATTCTTTTTGTTTGAAACTAACGTCATTAAAAATTGTCTAAGAAAGTTTTTTTACGTACTAAAAGTGAAAATTATTGAAAAAAAATTGTCTTTTCAAAAAAATTTTTCTAAGACATTTCATACAGTGAAAAATAATTTTTTTTTGCGAAACTATCCAATTCTTTTTGTTTGAAACTAACGTCATTAAAATTTGTCTAAGAAAGCTTTTTTACGTACTAAAAGTGAAAATTATTGAAAAAAATTGTCTTTTCAAAAAAAATTTTCAAAAATTTTTCTAAGACATTTCATACAGTGAAAAATAATTTTTTTTTGCGAAACTGTCTAAATCTTTTTGTTTGAAACTAACGTCATTAAAAATTGTCTAAGAAAGTTTTTTTACGTCCTAAAAGTGAAAATTATTGAAAAAAAAATGTCTTTTGAAAAAAATATTTCTAAGACATTTCATACAGTGAAAAATATGTTTTTTTGCGAAACTATCCAATTATTTTTGTTTGAAACTAACGTCATTAAAAATTGTCTAAGAAAGTTTTTTTACGCACTAAAAGTGAAAATTATTGAAAAAAAATTTTCTTTTCAAAAAAGTTTTTCTAAGACATTTCATACAGTGAAAAATAATTTTTTTTTGCGAAACTGTCTAATTCTTTTTGTTTGAAACTAACGTCATTAAAAATTGTCTAAGAAAGTTTTTTTACGTACTAAAAGTGAAAATTATTGAAAATAATTGTGTTTTCAAAAAAATTTTTCTAAGACATTTCATACAGTGAAAAATAATTTTTTTTTGCGAAACTGTCTAATTCTTTTTGTTTGAAACTAACGTCATTAAAAATTGTCTAAGAAAGTTTTTTTACGTACTAAAATTGAAAATTATTGAAAAAAAATTGTCTTTTCAAAAAAATTTTTCTAAGACATTTCATACAGTGAAAAATAATTTTTTTTTTGCGAAACTATCCAATTCTTTTTGTTTGAAACTAACGTCATTAAAAATTGTCTAAGAAAGTTTTTTTACGTACTAAAAGTGAAAATTATTGAAAAAAATTTTCTTTTCAAAAAAAATTTTCAAAAATTTTTCTAAGACATTTCATACAGTGAAAAATAATTTTTTTTTGCGAAACTGTCTAATTCTTTTTGTTTGAAACTAACGTCATTAAAAATTGTCTAAGAAAGTTTTTTTACGTACTAAAAGTGAAAATTATTGAAAAAAAATTATCTTTTCAAAAAAATTTTTCCAAGACATTTCATACAGTGAAAAATAATTTTTTTTTGCGAAACTGTCTAATTCTTTTTGTTTGAAATTAACGTCATTAAAAATTGTGTAAGAAAGTTTTTTTAAGTACTAAAAGTGAAAATTATTGAAAAAAAATTGTCTTTTCAAAAAAATTTTTCTAAGACATTTCATACAGTGAAAAATAATTTTTTTTACGCGAAACTGTCTAATTCGTTTTGTTTGAAACTAACGTCATTAAAAATTGTCTAAGAAAGTTTTTTTACGTACTAAAAGTGAAAATTATTGAAAAAAAATTTTCTTTTCAAAAAAAAATTTTCCAAGACATTTCATACAGTGAAAAATAATTTTTTTTTGCGAAACTGTCTAATTCGTTTTTTTTTAAACTAACGTCATTAAAAATTGTCTAAGAAAGTTTTTTTACGTACTAAAAGTGAAAATTATTGAAAAAAAATTATCTTTTCAAAAAAATTTTTCTGACATTTCATACAGTGAAAAATAATTTTTTTTTGCGAAACTGTCTAATTCGTTTTGTTTGAAACTAACGTCATTAAAAATTGTCTAAGAAAGTTTTTTTACGTACTAAAAGTGAAAATTATTGAAAAAAATTTTCTTTTCAAAAAAAATTTTCAAAAATTTTTCAAAGACATTTCATACAGTCAAAAATAATTTTTTTTATCGAAACTGTCTAATTCGTTTTGTTTGAAACTAACGTCATTACAAATTGTCTAAGAAAGTTTTTTTACGTACTAAAAGTGAAAATTATTGAAAAAAATTGTCTTTTCAAAAAAAATTTTCAAAAATTTTTCTAAGACATTTCATACAGTGAAAAATAATTTTTTTTTGCGAAACTGTCTAATTCTTTTTGTTTGAAACTAACGTCATTAAAAATTGTCTAAGAAAGTTTTTTTACGTACTAAAAGTGAAAATTATTGAAAAAAAATTGTCTTTTCAAAAAAATTTTTCCAAGACATTTCATACAGTGAAAAATAATTTTTTTTTGCGAAACTGTCTAATTCTTTTTGTTTGAAATTAACGTCATTAAAAATTGTGTAAGAAAGTTTTTTTAAGTACTAAAAGTGAAAATTATTGAAAAAAAATTGTCTTTTCAAAAAAATTTTTCTAAGACATTTCATACAGTGAAAAATAATTTTTTTTTTGCGAAACTGTCTAATTCTTTTTGTTTGAAAATAACGTCATTAAAAATTGTCTAAGAAAGTTTTTTTACGTACTAAAATTGAAAATTATTGAAAAAAAATTTTCTTTTAAAAAAAATTTTTCCAAGACATTTCATACAGTGAAAAATAATTTTTTTTTGCGAAACTGTCTAATTCGTTTTTTTTTAAACTAACGTCATTAAAAATTGTCTAAGAAAGTTTTTTTACGTACTAAAAGTGAAAATTATTGAAAAAAAATTATCTTTTCAAAAAAATTTTTCTAAGACATTTCATACAGTGAAAAATAATTTTTTTTTGCGAAACTGTCTAATTCGTTTTGTTTGAAACTAACGTCATTAAAAATTGTCTAAGAAAGTTTTTTTACGTACTAAAAGTGAAAATTATTGAAAAAAAATTTTCTTTTCAAAAAAATTTTTCCAAGACATTTCATACAGTGAAAAATAATTTTTTTTTGCGAAACTGTCTAATTCTTTTTGTTTGAAACTAACGTCATTAAAAATGGTCTAAGAAAGTCTTTTTACGTACTAAAAGTTAAAATTATTAAAAAAAATTTTCTTTTCAAAAAAAATTTTCAAAAATTTTTCTAAGACATTTCATACAGTGAAAAATAATTTTTTTTTGCGAAACTGTCTAATTCTTTTTGTTTGAAACAAACGTCATTACAAATTGTCTAAGAAAGTTTTTTTACGTACTAAAAGTGAAAATTATTGAAAAAAATTGTCTTTTCAAAAAAAATTTTCAAAACTTTTTCTAAGACATTTCATACAGTGAAAGATAATTTTTTTTTGCGAAAGTGTCTAAATCTTTTTGTTTGAAACTAACGTCATTAAAAATTGTCTAAGAAAGTTTTTTTACGTCCTAAAAGTGAAAATTATTGAAAAAAAAATGTCTTTTGAAAAAAATTTTTCTAAGACATTTCATACAGTGAAAAATAATTTTTTTTGCGAAACTATCCAATTCTTTTTGTTTGAAACTAACGTCATTAAAAATTGTCTAAGAAAGTTTTTTTACGTACTAAAAGTGAAAATTATTGAAAAAAAATTTTCTTTTCAAAAAAATTTTTCTAAGACATTTCATACAGTGAAAAATAATTTTTTTTTGCGAAACAATCCAATTCTTTTTGTTTGAAACTAACGTCATTAAAAATTGTCTAAGAAAGTTTTTTTACGTACTAAAAGTGAAAATTATTGAAAAAAATTTTCTTTTCAAAAAAAATTTTCAAAAATTTTTCTAAGACATTTCATACAGTGAAAAATAATTTTTTTTTGCGAAACTGTCTAATTCTTTTTGTTTGAAACTAACGTCATTAAAAATTGTCTAAGAAAGTTTTTTTACGTACTAAAAGTGAAAATTATTGAAAAAAAATTTTCTTTTCAAAAAAATTTTTCCAAGACATTTCATACAGTGAAAAATAATTTTTTTTTGCGAAACTGTCTAATTCGTTTTTTTTTAAACTAACGTCATTAAAAATTGTCTAAGAAAGTTTTTTTACGTACTAAAAGTGAAAATTATTGAAAAAAAATTATCTTTTCAAAAAAATTTTTCTAAGACATTTCATACAGTGAAAAATAATTTTTTTTTGCGAAACTGTCTAATTCGTTTTGTTTGAAACTAACGTCATTAAAAATTGTCTAAGAAAGTTTTTTTACGTACTAAAAGTGAAAATTATTGAAAAAAAATTTTCTTTTCAAAAAATTTTTCCAAGACATTTCATACAGTGAAAAATAATTTTTTTTTGCGAAACTGTCTAATTCTTTTTGTTTGAAACTAACGTCATTAAAAATGGTCTAAGAAAGTCTTTTTACGTACTAAAAGTTAAAATTATTAAAAAAAATTTTCTTTTCAAAAAAAATTTTCAAAAATTTTTCTAAGACATTTCATACAGTGAAAAATAATTTTTTTTTGCGAAACTGTCTAATTCTTTTTGTTTGAAACTAACGTCATTACAAATTGTCTAAGAAAGTTTTTTTACGTACTAAAAGTGAAAATTATTGAAAAAAATTGTCTTTTCAAAAAAAATTTTCAAAACTTTTTCTAAGACATTTCATACAGTGAAAGATAATTTTTTTTTGCGAAAGTGTCTAAATCTTTTTGTTTGAAACTAACGTCATTAAAAATTGTCTAAGAAAGTTTTTTTACGTCCAAAAAGTGAAAATTATTGAAAAAAAAATGTCTTTTGAAAAAAATTTTTCTAAGACATTTCATACAGTGAAAAATAATTTTTTTTGCGAAACTATCCAATTCTTTTTGTTTGAAACTAACGTCATTAAAAATTGTCTAAGAAAGTTTTTTTACGTACTAAAAGTGAAAATTATTGAAAAAAAATTTTCTTTTCAAAAAAATTTTTCTAAGACATTTCATACAGTGAAAAATAATTTTTTTTTGCGAAACAATCCAATTCTTTTTGTTTGAAACTAACGTCATTAAAAATTGTCTAAGAAAGTTTTTTTACGTACTAAAAGTGAAAATTATTGAAAAAAATTTTCTTTTTAAAAAAAATTTTCAAAAATTTTTCTAAGACATTTCATACAGTGAAAAATAATTTTTTTTTGCGAAACTGTCTAATTCTTTTTGTTTGAAACTAACGTCATTAAAAATTGTCTAAGAAAGTTTTTTTACGTACTAAAAGTGAAAATTATTGAAAAAAAATTGTCTTTTCAAAAAAGTTTTTCCAAGACATTTCATACAGTGAAAAATAATTTTTTTTTGCGAAACTGTCTAATTCTTTTTGTTTGAAACTAACGTCATTAAAAATTGTGTAAGAAAGTTTTTTTAAGTACTAAAAGTGAAAATTATTGAAAAAAAATTGTCTTTTCAAAAAAATTTTTCTAAGACATTTCATACAGTGAAAAATAATTTTTTTTTTGCGAAACTGTCTAATTCGTTTTGTTTGAAACTAACGTCATTAAAAATTGTCTAAGAAAGTTTTTTTACGTACTAAAAGTGAAAATTATTGAAAAAAAATTGTCTTTTCAAAAAAATTTTTCCAAGACATTTCATACAGTGAAAAATAATTTTTTTTTGCGAAACTGTCTAATTCGTTTTTTTTTAAACTAACGTCATTAAAAATTGTCTAAGAAAGTTTTTTTACGTACTAAAAGTGAAAATTATTGAAAAAAAATTATCTTTTCAAAAAAATTTTTCTAAGACATTTCATACAGTGAAAAATAATTTTTTTTTGCGAAACTGTCTAATTCGTTTTGTTTGAAACTAACGTCATTAAAAATTGTCTAAGAAAGTTTTTTTACGTACTAAAAGTGAAAATTATTGAAAAAAAATTTTCTTTTCAAAAAAATTTTTCCAAGACATTTCATACAGTGAAAAATAATTTTTTTTTGCGAAACTGTCTAATTCTTTTTGTTTGAAACTAACGTCATTAAAAATGGTCTAAGAAAGTTTTTTTACGTACTAAAAGTTAAAATTATTAAAAAAAATTTTCTTTTCAAAAAAAATTTTCAAAAATTTTTCTAAGACATTTCATACAGTGAAAAATAATTTTTTTTTGCGAAACTGTCTAATTCTTTTTGTTTGAAACTAACGTCATTACAAATTGTCTAAGAAAGTTTTTTTACGTACTAAAAGTGAAAATTATTGAAAAAAATTGTCTTTTCAAAAAAAATTTCAAAAATTTTTCTAAGACATTTCATACAGTGAAAAATAATTTTTTTTTGCGAAACTGTCTAATTCTTTTTGTTTGAAACTAACGTCATTACAAATTGTCTAAGAAAGTTTTTTTACGTACTAAAAGTGAAAATTATTGAAAAAAATATTCTTTTCAAAAAAATTTTCAAACATTTTCTAAGACATTTCATACAGTGAAAAATAATTTTTTTTTGCGAAACTGTCTAATTCGTTTTGTTTGAAACTAACGTCATTAAAAATTGTCTAAGAAAGTTTTTTTAAGTACTAAACGTGAAAATTATTGAAAAAAAATTGTCTTTTCAAAAAAATTTTTCTAAGACATTTCATACAGTGAAAAATAATTTTTTTTTGCGAAACTGTTTAATTCTTTTTGTTTGAAACTAACGTCATTACAAATTGTCTAAGAAAGTTTTTTTACGTACTAAAAGTGAACAATATTGAAAAAAATTGTCTTTTCAAAAAAAATTTTCAAAAATTTTTCTAAGACATTTCATACAGTGAAAAATAATTTTTTTTTGCGAAAGTGTCTAAATCTTTTTGTTTGAAACTAACGTCATTAAAAATTGTCTAAGAAAGTTTTTTTACGTCCTAAAAGTGAAAATTATTGAAAAAAAAATGTCTTTTGAAAAAAATTTTTCTAAGACATTTCATACAGTGAAAAATAATTTTTTTTTGCGAAACTGTCCAATTCTTTTTGTTTGAAACTAACGTCATTAAAAATTGTCTAAGAAAGTTTTTTTACGTACTAAAAGTGAAAATTATTGAAAAAAAAATTTCTTTTCAAAAAAATTTTTCTAAGACATTTCATAGAGTGAAAAATAATTTTTTTTTGCGAAACTGTCTAATTCTTTTTGTTTGAAACTAACGTCATTAAAAATGGTCTAAGAAAGTTTTTTTACGTACTAAAAGTGAAAATTATTGAAAAAAAATTGTCTTTTCAAAAATATTTTTCTAAGACATTTCATACAGTGAAAAATAATTTTTTTTGCGAAACTGTCTAATTCTTTTTGTTTGAAACTAACGTCATTAAAAATTGTCTAAGAAAGTTTTTTTACGTACTAAAAGTGAAAATTATTGAAAAAAAATTGTCTTTTCAAAAAAATTTTTCTAAGACATTTCATACAGTGAAAAATAATTTTTTTTTGCGAAACTATCCAATTCTTTTTGTTTGAAACTAACGTCATTAAAATTTGTCTAAGAAAGCTTTTTTACGTACTAAAAGTGAAAATTATTGAAAAAAATTGTCTTTTCAAAAAAAATTTTCAAAAATTTTTCTAAGACATTTCATACAGTGAAAAATAATTTTTTTTTGCGAAACTGTCTAAATCTTTTTGTTTGAAACTAACGTCATTAAAAATTGTCTAAGAAAGTTTTTTTACGTCCTAAAAGTGAAAATTATTGAAAAAAAAATGTCTTTTGAAAAAAATATTTCTAAGACATTTCATACAGTGAAAAATATGTTTTTTTGCGAAACTATCCAATTATTTTTGTTTGAAACTAACGTCATTAAAAATTGTCTAAGAAAGTTTTTTTACGCACTAAAAGTGAAAATTATTGAAAAAAAATTTTTTTTTCAAAAAAGTTTTTCTAAGACATTTCATACAGTGAAAAATAATTTTTTTTTGCGAAACTGTCTAATTCTTTTTGTTTGAAACTAACGTCATTAAAAATTGTCTAAGAAAGTTTTTTTACGTACTAAAAGTGAAAATTATTGAAAATAATTGTGTTTTCAAAAAAATTTTTCTAAGACATTTCATACAGTGAAAAATAATTTTTTTTTGCGAAACTGTCTAATTCTTTTTGTTTGAAACTAACGTCATTAAAAATTGTCTAAGAAAGTTTTTTTACGTACTAAAATTGAAAATTATTGAAAAAAAATTGTCTTTTCAAAAAAATTTTTCTAAGACATTTCATACAGTGAAAAATAATTTTTTTTTTGCGAAACTATCCAATTCTTTTTGTTTGAAACTAACGTCATTAAAAATTGTCTAAGAAAGTTTTTTTACGTACTAAAAGTGAAAATTATTGAAAAAAATTTTCTTTTCAAAAAAAATTTTCAAAAATTTTTCTAAGACATTTCATACAGTGAAAAATAATTTTTTTTTGCGAAACTGTCTAATTCTTTTTGTTTGAAACTAACGTCATTAAAAATTGTCTAAGAAAGTTTTTTTACGTACTAAAAGTGAAAATTATTGAAAAAAAATTATCTTTTCAAAAAAATTTTTCCAAGACATTTCATACAGTGAAAAATAATTTTTTTTTGCGAAACTGTCTAATTCTTTTTGTTTGAAATTAACGTCATTAAAAATTGTGTAAGAAAGTTTTTTTAAGTACTAAAAGTGAAAATTATTGAAAAAAAATTGTCTTTTCAAAAAAATTTTTCTAAGACATTTCATACAGTGAAAAATAATTTTTTTTTCGCGAAACTGTCTAATTCGTTTTGTTTGAAACTAACGTCATTAAAAATTGTCTAAGAAAGTTTTTTTACGTACTAAAAGTGAAAATTATTGAAAAAAAATTTTCTTTTCAAAAAAATTTTTCAAAGACATTTCATACAGTGAAAAATAATTTTTTTTTGCGAAACTGTCTAATTCGTTTTTTTTTAAACTAACGTCATTAAAAATTGTCTAAGAAAGTTTTTTTACGTACTAAAAGTGAAAATTATTGAAAAAAAATTATCTTTTCAAAAAAATTTTTCTGACATTTCATACAGTGAAAAATAATTTTTTTTTGCGAAACTGTCTAATTCGTTTTGTTTGAAACTAACGTCATTAAAAATTGTCTAAGAAAGTTTTTTTACGTACTAAAAGTGAAAATTATTGAAAAAAATTTTCTTTTCAAAAAAAATTTTCAAAAATTTTTCAAAGACATTTCATACAGTCAAAAATAATTTTTTTTATCGAAACTGTCTAATTCTTTTTGTTTGAAACTAACGTCATTACAAATTGTCTAAGAAAGTTTTTTTACGTACTAAAAGTGAAAATTATTGAAAAAAATTGTCTTTTCAAAAAAAATTTTCAAAAATTTTTCTAAGACATTTCATACAGTGAAAAATAATTTTTTTTTGCGAAACTGTCTAATTCTTTTTGTTTGAAACTAACGTCATTAAAAATTGTCTAAGAAAGTTTTTTTACGTACTAAAAGTGAAAATTATTGAAAAAAAATTGTCTTTTCAAAAAAATTTTTCCAAGACATTTCATACAGTGAAAAATAATTTTTTTTTGCGAAACTGTCTAATTCTTTTTGTTTGAAATTAACGTCATTAAAAATTGTGTAAGAAAGTTTTTTTAAGTACTAAAAGTGAAAATTATTGAAAAAAAATTGTCTTTTCAAAAAAATTTTTCTAAGACATTTCATACAGTGAAAAATAATTTTTTTTTTGCGAAACTGTCTAATTCGTTTTGTTTGAAACTAACGTCATTAAAAATTGTCTAAGAAAGTTTTTTTACGTACTAAAATTGAAAATTATTGAAAAAAAATTTTCTTTTCAAAAAAATTTTTCCAAGACATTTCATACAGTGAAAAATAATTTTTTTTTGCGAAACTGTCTAATTCGTTTTTTTTTAAACTAACGTCATTAAAAATTGTCTAAGAAAGTTTTTTTACGTACTAAAAGTGAAAATTATTGAAAAAAAATTATCTTTTCAAAAAAATTTTTCTAAGACATTTCATACAGTGAAAAATAATTTTTTTTTGCGAAACTGTCTAATTCGTTTTGTTTGAAACTAACGTCATTAAAAATTGTCTAAGAAAGTTTTTTTACGTACTAAAAGTGAAAATTATTGAAAAAAAATTTTCTTTTCAAAAAAATTTTTCCAAGACATTTCATACAGTGAAAAATAATTTTTTTTTGCGAAATTGTCTAATTCTTTTTGTTTGAAACTAACGTCATTAAAAATGGTCTAAGAAAGTCTTTTTACGTACTAAAAGTTAAAATTATTAAAAAAAATTTTCTTTTCAAAAAAAATTTTCAAAAATTTTTCTAAGACATTTCATACAGTGAAAAATAATTTTTTTTTGCGAAACTGTCTAATTCTTTTTGTTTGAAACAAACGTCATTACAAATTGTCTAAGAAAGTTTTTTTACGTACTAAAAGTGAAAATTATTGAAAAAAATTGTCTTTTCAAAAAAAATTTTCAAAACTTTTTCTAAGACATTTCATACAGTGAAAGATAATTTTTTTTTGCGAAAGTGTCTAAATCTTTTTGTTTGAAACTAACGTCATTAAAAATTGTCTAAGAAAGTTTTTTTACGTCCTAAAAGTGAAAATTATTGAAAAAAAAATGTCTTTTGAAAAAAATTTTTCTAAGACATTTCATACAGTGAAAAATAATTTTTTTTGCGAAACTATCCAATTCTTTTTGTTTGAAACTAACGTCATTAAAAATTGTCTAAGAAAGTTTTTTTACGTACTAAAAGTGAAAATTATTGAAAAAAAATTTTCTTTTCAAAAAAATTTTTCTAAGACATTTCATACAGTGAAAAATAATTTTTTTTTGCGAAACAATCCAATTCTTTTTGTTTGAAACTAACGTCATTAAAAATTGTCTAAGAAAGTTTTTTTACGTACTAAAAGTGAAAATTATTGAAAAAAATTTTCTTTTCAAAAAAAATTTTCAAAAATTTTTCTAAGACATTTCATACAGTGAAAAATAATTTTTTTTTGCGAAACTGTCTAATTCTTTTTGTTTGAAACTAACGTCATTAAAAATTGTCTAAGAAAGTTTTTTTACGTACTAAAAGTGAAAATTATTGAAAAAAAATTTTCTTTTCAAAAAAATTTTTCCAAGACATTTCATACAGTGAAAAATAATTTTTTTTTGCGAAACTGTCTAATTCGTTTTTTTTTAAACTAACGTCATTAAAAATTGTCTAAGAAAGTTTTTTTACGTACTAAAAGTGAAAATTATTGAAAAAAAATTATCTTTTCAAAAAAATTTTTCTAAGACATTTCATACAGTGAAAAATAATTTTTTTTTGCGAAACTGTCTAATTCGTTTTGTTTGAAACTAACGTCATTAAAAATTGTCTAAGAAAGTTTTTTTACGTACTAAAAGTGAAAATTATTGAAAAAAAATTTTCTTTTCAAAAAATTTTTCCAAGACATTTCATACAGTGAAAAATAATTTTTTTTTGCGAAACTGTCTAATTCTTTTTGTTTGAAACTAACGTCATTAAAAATGGTCTAAGAAAGTCTTTTTACGTACTAAAAGTTAAAATTATTAAAAAAAATTTTCTTTTCAAAAAAAATTTTCAAAAATTTTTCTAAGACATTTCATACAGTGAAAAATAATTTTTTTTTGCGAAACTGTCTAATTCTTTTTGTTTGAAACTAACGTCATTACAAATTGTCTAAGAAAGTTTTTTTACGTACTAAAAGTGAAAATTATTGAAAAAAATTGTCTTTTCAAAAAAAATTTTCAAAACTTTTTCTAAGACATTTCATACAGTGAAAGATAATTTTTTTTTGCGAAAGTGTCTAAATCTTTTTGTTTGAAACTAACGTCATTAAAAATTGTCTAAGAAAGTTTTTTTACGTCCAAAAAGTGAAAATTATTGAAAAAAAAATGTCTTTTGAAAAAAATTTTTCTAAGACATTTCATACAGTGAAAAATAATTTTTTTTGCGAAACTATCCAATTCTTTTTGTTTGAAACTAACGTCATTAAAAATTGTCTAAGAAAGTTTTTTTACGTACTAAAAGTGAAAATTATTGAAAAAAAATTTTCTTTTCAAAAAAATTTTTCTAAGACATTTCATACAGTGAAAAATAATTTTTTTTTGCGAAACAATCCAATTCTTTTTGTTTGAAACTAACGTCATTAAAAATTGTCTAAGAAAGTTTTTTTACGTACTAAAAGTGAAAATTATTGAAAAAAATTTTCTTTTTAAAAAAAATTTTCAAAAATTTTTCTAAGACATTTAATACAGTGAAAAATAATTTTTTTTTGCGAAACTGTCTAATTCTTTTTGTTTGAAACTAACGTCATTAAAAATTGTCTAAGAAAGTTTTTTTACGTACTAAAAGTGAAAATTATTGAAAAAAAATTGTCTTTTCAAAAAAGTTTTTCCAAGACATTTCATACAGTGAAAAATAATTTTTTTTTGCGAAACTGTCTAATTCTTTTTGTTTGAAACTAACGTCATTAAAAATTGTGTAAGAAAGTTTTTTTAAGTACTAAAAGTGAAAATTATTGAAAAAAAATTGTCTTTTCAAAAAAATTTTTCTAAGACATTTCATACAGTGAAAAATAATTTTTTTTTTGCGAAACTGTCTAATTCGTTTTGTTTGAAACTAACGTCATTAAAAATTGTCTAAGAAAGTTTTTTTACGTACTAAAAGTGAAAATTATTGAAAAAAAATTTTCTTTTCAAAAAAATTTTTCCAAGACATTTCATACAGTGAAAAATAATTTTTTTTTGCGAAACTGTCTAATTCGTTTTTTTTTAAACTAACGTCATTAAAAATTGTCTAAGAAAGTTTTTTTACGTACTAAAAGTGAAAATTATTGAAAAAAAATTATCTTTTCAAAAAAATTTTTCTAAGACATTTCATACAGTGAAAAATAATTTTTTTTTGCGAAACTGTCTAATTCGTTTTGTTTGAAACTAACGTCATTAAAAATTGTCTAAGAAAGTTTTTTTACGTACTAAAAGTGAAAATTATTGAAAAAAAATTTTCTTTTCAAAAAAATTTTTCCAAGACATTTCATACAGTGAAAAATAATTTTTTTTTGCGAAACTGTCTAATTCTTTTTGTTTGAAACTAACGTCATTAAAAATGGTCTAAGAAAGTTTTTTTACGTACTAAAAGTTAAAATTATTAAAAAAAATTTTCTTTTCAAAAAAAATTTTCAAAAATTTTTCTAAGACATTTCATACAGTGAAAAATAATTTTTTTTTGCGAAACTGTCTAATTCTTTTTGTTTGAAACTAACGTCATTACAAATTGTCTAAGAAAGTTTTTTTACGTACTAAAAGTGAAAATTATTGAAAAAAATTGTCTTTTCAAAAAAAATTTCAAAAATTTTTCTAAGACATTTCATACAGTGAAAAATAATTTTTTTTTGCGAAACTGTCTAATTCTTTTTGTTTGAAACTAACGTCATTACAAATTGTCTAAGAAAGTTTTTTTACGTACTAAAAGTGAAAATTATTGAAAAAAATTGTCTTTTCAAAAAAAATTTTCAAAAATTTTTCTAAGACATTTCATACAGTGAAAAATAATTTTTTTTTGCGAAAGTGTCTAAATCTTTTTGTTTGAAACTAACGTCATTAAAAATTGTCTAAGAAAGTTTTTTTACGTCCTAAAAGTGAAAATTATTGAAAAAAAAATGTCTTTTGAAAAAAATTTTTCTAAGACATTTCATACAGTGAAAAATAATTTTTTTTGCGAAACTATCTAATTCGTTTTGTTTGAAACTAACGTCATTAAAAATTGTCTAAGAAAGTTTTTTTACGTACTAAAAGTGAAAATTATTGAAAAAAAATTTTCTTTTCAAAAAAATTCTTCTAAGACATTTCATACAGTGAAAAATAATTTTTTTTTGCGAAACTGTCTAATTCTTTTTGTTTGAAACTAACGTCATTAAAAATTGTCTAAGAAAGTTTTTTTACGTACTAAAAGTGAAAATTATTGAAAAAAAATTGTGTTTTCAAAAAAATTTTTCTAAGACATTTCATACAGTGAAAAATAATTTTTTTTTGCGAAACTATCCAATTCTTTTTGTTTGAAACTAACGTCATTAAAATTTGTCTAAGAAAGTTTTTTTACGTACTAAAAGTTAAAATTATTAAAAAAAATTTTCTTTTCAAAAAAAATTTCAAAAATTTTTCTAAGACATTTCATACAGTGAAAAATAATTTTTTTTTGCGAAACTGTCTAATTCTTTTTGTTTGAAACTAACGTCATTACAAATTGTCTAAGAAAGTTTTTTTACGTACTAAAAGTGAAAATTATTGAAAAAAAATTGTCTTTTCAAAAACGTTTTTCTAAGACATTTCATACAGTGAAAAATAATTTTTTTTTGCGAAACTGTCTAATTCGTTTTGTTTGAAACTAACGTCATTAAAAATTGTCTAAGAAAGTTTTTTTACGTACTAAAAGTGAAAATTATTGAAAAAAAATTTTCTTTTCAAAAAAATTTTTCCAAGACATTTCATACAGTGAAAAATAGTTTTTTTTTGCGAAACTGTCTAATTCTTTTTGTTTGAAACTAACGTCATTAAAAATTGTCTAAGAAAGTTTTTTTACGTACTAAAAGTGAAAATTATTGAAAAAAAATTGTCTTTTCAAAAAAATTTTTTCTAAGACATTTCATACAGTGAAAAATAATTTTTTTTTGCGAAACTGTCTAATTCTTTTTGTTTGAAACTAACGTCATTAAAAATTGTCTAAGAAAGTTTTTTTACGTACTAAAAGTGAAAATTATTGAAAAAAAAATTGTCTTTTCAAAAAAATTTTTCTAAGACATTTCATACGGTGAAAAATAATTTTTTTTTGCGAAACTATCCAATTCTTTTTGTTTGAAACTAACGTCATTAAAATTTGTCTAAGAAAGTTTTTTTACGTACTAAAAGTTAAAATTATTAAAAAAAATTTTCTTTTCAAAAAAAATTTCAAAAATTTTTCTAAGACATTTCATACAGTGAAAAATCATTTTTTTTTGCGAAACTGTCTAATTCTTTTTGTTTGAAACTAACGTCATTACAAATTGTCTAAGAAAGTTTTTTTACGTACTAAAAGTGAAAATTATTGAAAAAAATTGTCTTTTCAAAAAAAATTTTCAAAAATTTTTCTAAGACATTTCATACAGTGAAAAATAATTTTTTTTTGCGAAAGTGTCTAAATCTTTTTGTTTGAAACTAACGTCATTAAAAATTGTCTAAGAAAGTTTTTTTACGTCCTAAAAGTGAAAATTATTGAAAAAAAAATGTCTTTTGAAAAAAATTTTTCTAAGACATTTCATACAGTGAAAAATAATTTTTTTTGCGAAACTATCTAATTCGTTTTGTTTGAAACTAACGTCATTAAAAATTGTCTAAGAAAGTTTTTTTACGTACTAAAAGTGAAAATTATTGAAAAAAAATTTTCTTTTCAAAAAAATTCTTCTAAGACATTTCATACAGTGAAAAATAATTTTTTTTTGCGAAACTGTCTAATTCTTTTTGTTTGAAACTAACGTCATTAAAAATTGTCTAAGAAAGTTTTTTTACGTACTAAAAGTGAAAATTATTGAAAAAAAATTGTGTTTTCAAAAAAATTTTTCTAAGACATTTCATACAGTGAAAAATAATTTTTTTTTGCGAAACTGTCTAATTCTTTTTGTTTGAAACTAACGTCATTAAAAATTGTCTAAGAAAGTTTTTTTACGTACTAAAATTGAAAATTATTGAAAAAAAATTGTCTTTTCAAAAACAATTTTCTAAGACATTTCATACAGTGAAAAATAATTTTTTTTTGCGAAACTGTCTAATTCTTTTTGTTTGAAACTAACGTCATTAAAAATTGTCTAAGAAAGTTTTTTTACGTACTAAAAGTGAAAATTATTGAAAAAAAATTGTGTTTTCAAAAAAATTTTTCTAAGACATTTCATACAGTGAAAAATAATTTTTTTTTGCGAAACTATCCAATTCTTTTTGTTTGAAACTAACGTCATTAAAATTTGTCTAAGAAAGTTTTTTTACGTACTAAAAGTTAAAATTATTAAAAAAAATTTTCTTTTCAAAAAAAATTTCAAAAATTTTTCTAAGACATTTCATACAGTGAAAAATAATTTTTTTTTGCGAAACTGTCTAATTCTTTTTGTTTGAAACTAACGTCATTACAAATTGTCTAAGAAAGTTTTTTTACGTACTAAAAGTGAAAATTATTGAAAAAAAATTGTCTTTTCAAAAACGTTTTTCTAAGACATTTCATACAGTGAAAAATAATTTTTTTTTGCGAAACTGTCTAATTCGTTTTGTTTGAAACTAACGTCATTAAAAATTGTCTAAGAAAGTTTTTTTACGTACTAAAAGTGAAAATTATTGAAAAAAAATTTTCTTTTCAAAAAAATTTTTCCAAGACATTTCATACAGTGAAAAATAGTTTTTTTTTGCGAAACTGTCTAATTCTTTTTGTTTGAAACTAACGTCATTAAAAATTGTCTAAGAAAGTTTTTTTACGTACTAAAAGTGAAAATTATTGAAAAAAAATTGTCTTTTCAAAAAAATTTTTTCTAAGACATTTCATACAGTTAAAAATATTTTTTTTTTGCGAAACTGTCTAATTCTTTTTGTTTGAAACTAACGTCATTAAAAATTGTCTAAGAAAGTTTTTTTACGTACTAAAAGTGAAAATTATTGAAAAAAAAATTGTCTTTTCAAAAAAATTTTTCTAAGACATTTCATACGGTGAAAAATAATTTTTTTTTGCGAAACTATCCAATTCTTTTTGTTTGAAACTAACGTCATTAAAATTTGTCTAAGAAAGTTTTTTTACGTACTAAAAGTTAAAATTATTAAAAAAAATTTTCTTTTCAAAAAAAATTTCAAAAATTTTTCTAAGACATTTCATACAGTGAAAAATCATTTTTTTTTGCGAAACTGTCTAATTCTTTTTGTTTGAAACTAACGTCATTACAAATTGTCTAAGAAAGTTTTTTTACGTACTAAAAGTGAAAATTATTGAAAAAAATTGTCTTTTCAAAAAAAATTTTCAAAAATTTTTCTAAGACATTTCATACAGTGAAAAATAATTTTTTTTTGCGAAAGTGTCTAAATCTTTTTGTTTGAAACTAACGTCATTAAAAATTGTCTAAGAAAGTTTTTTTACGTCCTAAAAGTGAAAATTATTGAAAAAAAAATGTCTTTTGAAAAAAATTTTTCTAAGACATTTCATACAGTGAAAAATAATTTTTTTTGCGAAACTATCTAATTCGTTTTGTTTGAAACTAACGTCATTAAAAATTGTCTAAGAAAGTTTTTTTACGTACTAAAAGTGAAAATTATTGAAAAAAAATTTTCTTTTCAAAAAAATTCTTCTAAGACATTTCATACAGTGAAAAATAATTTTTTTTTGCGAAACTGTCTAATTCTTTTTGTTTGAAACTAACGTCATTAAAAATTGTCTAAGAAAGTTTTTTTACGTACTAAAAGTGAAAATTATTGAAAAAAAATTGTGTTTTCAAAAAAATTTTTCTAAGACATTTCATACAGTGAAAAATAATTTTTTTTTGCGAAACTGTCTAATTCTTTTTGTTTGAAACTAACGTCATTAAAAATTGTCTAAGAAAGTTTTTTTACGTACTAAAATTGAAAATTATTGAAAAAAAATTGTCTTTTCAAAAACAATTTTCTAAGACATTTCATACAGTGAAAAATAATTTTTTTTTGCGAAACTGTCTAATTCTTTTTGTTTGAAACTAACGTCATTAAAAATTGTCTAAGAAAGTTTTTTTACGTACTAAAAGTGAAAATTATTGAAAAAAAATTGTGTTTTCAAAAAAATTTTTCTAAGACATTTCATACAGTGAAAAATAATTTTTTTTTGCGAAACTGTCTAATTCTTTTTGTTTGAAACTAACGTCATTAAAAATTGTCTAAGAAAGTTTTTTTACGTACTAAAATTGAAAATTATTGAAAAAAAGTTGTCTTTTCAAAAAAAATTTTCTAAGACATTTCATACAGTGAAAAATAAATTTTTTTTGCGAAACTATCCAATTCTTTTTGTTTGAAACTAACGTCATTAAAAATTGTCTAAGAAAGTTTTTTTACGTACTAAAAGTGAAAATTATTGAAAAAAATTTTCTTTTCAAAAAAAATTTTCAAAAATTTTTGTAAGACATTTCATACAGTGAAAAATAATTTTTTTTTGCGAAACTGTCTAATTCTTTTTGTTTGAAACTAACGTCATTACAAATTGTCTAAGAAAGTTTTTTTACGTACTAAAAGTGAAAATTATTGAAAAAAAATTGTCTTTTCAAAAAAGTTTTTCTAAGACATTTCATACAGTGAAAAATAATTTTTTTTTGCGAAACTGTCTAATTCGTTTTGTTTGAAACTAACGTCATTAAAAATTGTCTAAGAAAGTTTTTTTACGTACTAAAAGTGAAAATTATTGAAAAAAAATTTTCTTTCCAAAAAATTTTTCCAAGACATTTCATACAGTGAAAAATAATTTTTTTTTGCGAAACTGTCTAATTCTTTTTGTTTGAAACTAACGTCATTAAAAATTGTCTAAGAAAGTTTTTTTACGTACTAAAAGTGAAAATTATTGAAAAAAATTTTCTTTTCAAAAAATTTTTCAAAAATTTTTCTAAGACATTTCATACAGTGAAAAATAATTTTTTTTTGCGAAACTGTCTAATTCTTTTTGTTTGAAACTAACGTCATTAAAAATTGTCTAAGAAAGTTTTTTTACGTACTAAAAGTGAAAATTATTGAAAAAAAATTGTGTTTTCAAAAAAATTTTTCTAAGACATTTCATACAGTGAAAAATAATTTTTTTTTGCGAAACTGTCTAATTCTTTTTGTTTGAAACTAACGTCATTAAAAATTGTCTAAGAAAGTTTTTTTACGTACTAAAATTGAAAATTATTGAAAAAAAGTTGTCTTTTCAAAAAAAATTTTCTAAGACATTTCATACAGTGAAAAATAAATTTTTTTTGCGAAACTATCCAATTCTTTTTGTTTGAAACTAACGTCATTAAAAATTGTCTAAGAAAGTTTTTTTACGTACTAAAAGTGAAAATTATTGAAAAAAATTTTCTTTTCAAAAAAAATTTTCAAAAATTTTTGTAAGACATTTCATACAGTGAAAAATAATTTTTTTTTGCGAAACTGTCTAATTCTTTTTGTTTGAAACTAACGTCATTACAAATTGTCTAAGAAAGTTTTTTTACGTACTAAAAGTGAAAATTATTGAAAAAAAATTGTCTTTTCAAAAAAGTTTTTCTAAGACATTTCATACAGTGAAAAATAATTTTTTTTTGCGAAACTGTCTAATTCGTTTTGTTTGAAACTAACGTCATTAAAAATTGTCTAAGAAAGTTTTTTTACGTACTAAAAGTGAAAATTATTGAAAAAAAATTTTCTTTCCAAAAAATTTTTCCAAGACATTTCATACAGTGAAAAATAATTTTTTTTTGCGAAACTGTCTAATTCTTTTTGTTTGAAACTAACGTCATTAAAAATTGTCTAAGAAAGTTTTTTTACGTACTAAAAGTGAAAATTATTGAAAAAAATTTTCTTTTCAAAAAAATTTTCAAAAACTTTTCTAAGACATTTCATACAGTGAAAAATAATTTTTTTTTGCGAAACTGTCTAATTCTTTTTGTTTGAAACTAACGTCATTAAAAATTGTCTAAGAAAGTTTTTTTACGTACTAAAAGTGAAAATTATTGAAAAAAAATTGTGTTTTCAAAAAAATTTTTCTAAGACATTTCATACAGTGAAAAATAATTTTTTTTTGCGAAACTGTCTAATTCTTTTTGTTTGAAACTAACGTCATTAAAAATTGTCTAAGAAAGTTTTTTTACGTACTAAAATTGAAAATTATTGAAAAAAAATTGTCTTTTCAAAAAAAATTTTCTAAGACATTTCATACAGTGAAAAAAAATTTTTTTTTGCGAAACTGTCTAATTCTTTTTGTTTGAAACTAACGTCATTAAAAATTGTCTAAGAAAGTTTTTTTACGTACTAAAAGTGAAAATTAATGAAAAAAAATTTTGTTTTCAAAAAAATTTTTCTAAGACATTTCATACAGTGAAAAATAATTTTTTTTTGCGAAACTGTCTAATTCTTTTTGTTTGAAACTAACGTCATTAAAAATTGTCTAAGAAAGTTTTTTTACGTACTAAAATTGAAAATTGTTGAAAAAAAATTGTCTTTCCAAAAAAAATTTTCTAAGACATTTCATACAGTGAAAAATAATTTTTTTTTGCGAAACTGTCTAATTCTTTTTGTTTGAAACTAACGTCATTAAAAATTGTCTAAGAAAGTTTTTTTACGTACTAAAAGTGAAAATTATTGAAAAAAAATTGTGTTTTCAAAAAAATTTTTCTAAGACATTTCATACAGTGAAAAATAATTTTTTTTTGCGAAACTGTCTAATTCGTTTTGTTTGAAACTAACGTCATTAAAAATTGTCTAAGAAAGTTTTTTTACGTACTAAAAGTGAAAATTATTGAAAAAAAAATTGTCTTTTCAAAAAAATTTTTCTAAGACATTTCATACGGTGAAAAATAATTTTTTTTTGCGAAACTATCCAATTCTTTTTGTTTGAAACTAACGTCATTAAAATTTGTCTAAGAAAGTTTTTTTACGTACTAAAAGTTAAAATTATTAAAAAAAATTTTCTTTTCAAAAAAAATTTCAAAAATTTTTCTAAGACATTTCATACAGTGAAAAATCATTTTTTTTTGCGAAACTGTCTAATTCTTTTTGTTTGAAACTAACGTCATTACAAATTGTCTAAGAAAGTTTTTTTACGTACTAAAAGTGAAAATTATTGAAAAAAATTGTCTTTTCAAAAAAAATTTTCAAAAATTTTTCTAAGACATTTCATACAGTGAAAAATAATTTTTTTTTGCGAAAGTGTCTAAATCTTTTTGTTTGAAACTAACGTCATTAAAAATTGTCTAAGAAAGTTTTTTTACGTCCTAAAAGTGAAAATTATTGAAAAAAAAATGTCTTTTGAAAAAAATTTTTCTAAGACATTTCATACAGTGAAAAATAATTTTTTTTGCGAAACTATCTAATTCGTTTTGTTTGAAACTAACGTCATTAAAAATTGTCTAAGAAAGTTTTTTTACGTACTAAAAGTGAAAATTATTGAAAAAAAATTTTCTTTTCAAAAAAATTCTTCTAAGACATTTCATACAGTGAAAAATAATTTTTTTTTGCGAAACTGTCTAATTCTTTTTGTTTGAAACTAACGTCATTAAAAATTGTCTAAGAAAGTTTTTTTACGTACTAAAAGTGAAAATTATTGAAAAAAAATTGTGTTTTCAAAAAAATTTTTCTAAGACATTTCATACAGTGAAAAATAATTTTTTTTTGCGAAACTGTCTAATTCTTTTTGTTTGAAACTAACGTCATTAAAAATTGTCTAAGAAAGTTTTTTTACGTACTAAAATTGAAAATTATTGAAAAAAAATTGTCTTTTCAAAAAAAATTTTCTAAGACATTTCATACAGTGAAAAATAATTTTTTTTTGCGAAACTGTCTAATTCTTTTTGTTTGAAACTAACGTCATTAAAAATTGTCTAAGAAAGTTTTTTTACGTACTAAAAGTGAAAATTATTGAAAAAAAATTGTGTTTTCAAAAAAATTTTTCTAAGACATTTCATACAGTGAAAAATAATTTTTTTTTGCGAAACTGTCTAATTCTTTTTGTTTGAAACTAACGTCATTAAAAATTGTCTAAGAAAGTTTTTTTACGTACTAAAATTGAAAATTATTGAAAAAAAGTTGTCTTTTCAAAAAAAATTTTCTAAGACATTTCATACAGTGAAAAATAAATTTTTTTTGCGAAACTATCCAATTCTTTTTGTTTGAAACTAACGTCATTAAAAATTGTCTAAGAAAGTTTTTTTACGTACTAAAAGTGAAAATTATTGAAAAAAATTTTCTTTTCAAAAAAAATTTTCAAAAATTTTTGTAAGACATTTCATACAGTGAAAAATAATTTTTTTTTGCGAAACTGTCTAATTCTTTTTGTTTGAAACTAACGTCATTACAAATTGTCTAAGAAAGTTTTTTTACGTACTAAAAGTGAAAATTATTGAAAAAAAATTGTCTTTTCAAAAAAGTTTTTCTAAGACATTTCATACAGTGAAAAATAATTTTTTTTTGCGAAACTGTCTAATTCGTTTTGTTTGAAACTAACGTCATTAAAAATTGTCTAAGAAAGTTTTTTTACGTACTAAAAGTGAAAATTATTGAAAAAAAATTTTCTTTCCAAAAAATTTTTCCAAGACATTTCATACAGTGAAAAATAATTTTTTTTTGCGAAACTGTCTAATTCTTTTTGTTTGAAACTAACGTCATTAAAAATTGTCTAAGAAAGTTTTTTTACGTACTAAAAGTGAAAATTATTGAAAAAAATTTTCTTTTCAAAAAAATTTTCAAAAATTTTTCTAAGACATTTCATACAGTGAAAAATAATTTTTTTTTGCGAAACTGTCTAATTCTTTTTGTTTGAAACTAACGTCATTAAAAATTGTCTAAGAAAGTTTTTTTACGTACTAAAAGTGAAAATTATTGAAAAAAAATTGTGTTTTCAAAAAAATTTTTCTAAGACATTTCATACAGTGAAAAATAATTTTTTTTTGCGAAACTGTCTAATTCTTTTTGTTTGAAACTAACGTCATTAAAAATTGTCTAAGAAAGTTTTTTTACGTACTAAAATTGAAAATTATTGAAAAAAAATTGTCTTTTCAAAAAAAATTTTCTAAGACATTTCATACAGTGAAAAAAAATTTTTTTTTGCAAAACTGTCTAATTCTTTTTGTTTGAAACTAACGTCATTAAAAATTGTCTAAGAAAGTTTTTTTACGTACTAAAAGTGAAAATTAATGAAAAAAAATTGTGTTTTCAAAAAAATTTTTCTAAGACATTTCATACAGTGAAAAATAATTTTTTTTTGCGAAACTGTCTAATTCTTTTTGTTTGAAACTAACGTCATTAAAAATTGTCTAAGAAAGTTTTTTTACGTACTAAAAGTGAAAATTATTGAAAAAAAATTGTGTTTTCAAAAAAATTTTTCTAAGACATTTCATACAGTGAAAAATAATTTTTTTTTGCGAAACTGTCTAATTCTTTTTGTTTGAAACTAACGTCATTAAAAATTGTCTAAGAAAGTTTTTTTACGTACTAAAATTGAAAATTATTGAAAAAAAGTTGTCTTTTCAAAAAAAATTTTCTAAGACATTTCATACAGTGAAAAATAAATTTTTTTTGCGAAACTATCCAATTCTTTTTGTTTGAAACTAACGTCATTAAAAATTGTCTAAGAAAGTTTTTTTACGTACTAAAAGTGAAAATTATTGAAAAAAATTTTCTTTTCAAAAAAAATTTTCAAAAATTTTTGTAAGACATTTCATACAGTGAAAAATAATTTTTTTTTGCGAAACTGTCTAATTCTTTTTGTTTGAAACTAACGTCATTACAAATTGTCTAAGAAAGTTTTTTTACGTACTAAAAGTGAAAATTATTGAAAAAAAATTGTCTTTTCAAAAAAGTTTTTCTAAGACATTTCATACAGTGAAAAATAATTTTTTTTTGCGAAACTGTCTAATTCGTTTTGTTTGAAACTAACGTCATTAAAAATTGTCTAAGAAAGTTTTTTTACGTACTAAAAGTGAAAATTATTGAAAAAAAATTTTCTTTCCAAAAAATTTTTCCAAGACATTTCATACAGTGAAAAATAACTTTTTTTTGCGAAACTGTCTAATTCTTTTTGTTTGAAACTAACGTCATTAAAAATTGTCTAAAAAAGTTTTTTTACGTACTAAAAGTGAAAATTATTGAAAAAAATTTTCTTTTCAAAAAAATTTTCAAAAATTTTTCTAAGACATTTCATACAGTGAAAAATAATTTTTTTTTGCGAAACTGTCTAATTCTTTTTGTTTGAAACTAACGTCATTAAAAATTGTCTAAGAAAGTTTTTTTACGTACTAAAAGTGAAAATTATTGAAAAAAAATTGTGTTTTCAAAAAAATTTTTCTAAGACATTTCATACAGTGAAAAATAATTTTTTTTTGCGAAACTGTCTAATTCTTTTTGTTTGAAACTAACGTCATTAAAAATTGTCTAAGAAAGTTTTTTTACGTACTAAAATTGAAAATTATTGAAAAAAAATTGTCTTTTCAAAAAAAATTTTCTAAGACATTTCATACAGTGAAAAAAAATTTTTTTTTGCGAAACTGTCTAATTCTTTTTGTTTGAAACTAACGTCATTAAAAATTGTCTAAGAAAGTTTTTTTACGTACTAAAAGTGAAAATTAATGAAAAAAAATTGTGTTTTCAAAAAAATTTTTCTAAGACATTTCATACAGTGAAAAATAATTTTTTTTTGCGAAACTGTCTAATTCTTTTTGTTTGAAACTAACGTCATTAAAAATTGTCTAAGAAAGTTTTTTTACGTACTAAAATTGAAAATTGTTGAAAAAAAATTGTCTTTCCAAAAAAAATTTTCTAAGACATTTCATACAGTGAAAAATAATTTTTTTTTGCGAAACTGTCTAATTCTTTTTGTTTGAAACTAACGTCATTAAAAATTGTCTAAGAAAGTTTTTTTACGTACTAAAAGTGAAAATTATTGAAAAAAAATTGTGTTTTCAAAAAAATTTTTCTAAGACATTTCATACAGTGAAAAATAATTTTTTTTTGCGAAACTGTCTAATTCGTTTTGTTTGAAACTAACGTCATTAAAAATTGTCTAAGAAAGTTTTTTTACGTACTAAAAGTGAAAATTATTGAAAAAAATTTTCTTTTCAAAAAAAATTTTCAAAAATTTTTCTAAGACATTTCATACAGTGAAAAATAATTTTTTTTTGCGAAACTGTCTAATTCTTTTTGTTTGAAACTAACGTCATTACAAATTGTCTAAGAAAGTTTTTTTACGTACTAAAAGTGAAAATTATTGAAAAAAAATTGTCTTTTCAAAAAAGTTTTTCTAAGACATTTCATACAGTGAAAAATAATTTTTTTTTGCGAAACTGTCTAATTCGTTTTGTTTGAAACTAACGTCATTAAAAATTGTCTAAGAAAGTTTTTTTACGTACTAAAAGTGAAAATTATTGAAAAAAAATTTTCTTTTCAAAAAAATTTTTCCAAGACATTTCATACAGTGAAAAATAATTTTTTTTTGCGAAACTGTCTAATTCTTTTTGTTTGAAACTAACGTCATTAAAAATTGTCTAAGAAAGTTTTTTTACGTACTAAAAGTGAAAATTATTGAAAAAAGTTTTCTTTTCAAAAAAATTTTCAAAAATTTTTCTAAGACATTTCATACAGTGAAAAATAATTTTTTTTTGCGAAACTGTCTAATTCTTTTTGTTTGAAACTAACGTCATTAAAAATTGTCTAAGAAAGTTTTTTTACGTACTAAAAGTGAAAATTATTGAAAAAAAATTGTCTTTTCAAAAAAATTTTTCTAAGACATTTCATACAGTGAAAAATAATTTTTTTTTGCGAAACTGTCTAATTCGTTTTGTTTGAAACTAACGTCATTAAAAATTGTCTAAGAAAGTTTTTTTACGTACTAAAAGTGAAAATTATTGAAAAAAAATTGTCTTTTCAAAAAAATTTTTCCAAGACATTTCATACAGTGAAAAATAATTTTTTTTTGCGAAACTGTCTAATTCTTTTTGTTTGAAACTAACGTCATTAAAAATTGTCTAAGAAAGTTTTTTTACGTACTAAAATTGAAAATTATTGAAAAAAAATTGTCTTTTCAAAAAAAATTTTCTAAGACATTTCATACAGTGAAAAATAATTTTTTTTTGCGAAACTGTCTAATTCTTTTTGTTTGAAACTAACGTCATTAAAAATTGTCTAAGAAAGTTTTTTTACGTACTAAAAGTGAAAATTATTGAAAAAAAATTGTGTTTTCAAAAAAATTTTTCTAAGACATTTCATACAGTGAAAAATAATTTTTTTTTGCGAAACTGTCTAATTCTTTTTGTTTGAAACTAACGTCATTAAAAATTGTCTAAGAAAGTTTTTTTACGTACTAAAATTGAAAATTATTGAAAAAAAATTGTCTTTTCAAAAAAAATTTTCTAAGACATTTCATACAGTGAAAAATAATTTTTTTTTGCGAAACTATCCAATTCTTTTTGTTTGAAACTAACGTCATTAAAAATTGTCTAAGAAAGTTTTTTTACGTACTAAAAGTGAAAATTATTGAAAAAAATTTTCTTTTCAAAAAAAATTTTCAAAAATTTTTGTAAGACATTTCATACAGTGAAAAATAATTTTTTTTTGCGAAACTGTCTAATTCTTTTTGTTTGAAACTAACGTCATTACAAATTGTCTAAGAAAGTTTTTTTACGTACTAAAAGTGAAAATTATTGAAAAAAAATTGTCTTTTCAAAAAAGTTTTTCTAAGACATTTCATACAGTGAAAAATAATTTTTTTTTGCGAAACTGTCTAATTCGTTTTGTTTGAAACTAACGTCATTAAAAATTGTCTAGGAAAGTTTTTTTACGTACTAAAAGTGAAAATTATTGAAAAAAAATTTTCTTTTCAAAAAAATTTTTCCAAGACATTTCATACAGTGAAAAATAATTTTTTTTTGCGAAACTGTCTAATTCTTTTTGTTTGAAACTAACGTCATTAAAAATTGTCTAAGAAAGTTTTTTTACGTACTAAAAGTGAAAATTATTGAAAAAAATTTTCTTTTCAAAAAAATTTTCAAAAATTTTTCTAAGACATTTCATACAGTGAAAAATAATTTTTTTTTGCGAAACTGTCTAATTCTTTTTGTTTGAAACTAACGTCATTAAAAATTGTCTAAGAAAGTTTTTTTACGTACTAAAAGTGAAAATTATTGAAAAAAAATTGTCTTTTCAAAAAAATTTTTCTAAGACATTTCATACAGTGAAAAATAATTTTTTTTTGCGAAACTGTCTAATTCGTTTTGTTTGAAACTAACGTCATTAAAAATTGTCTAAGAAAGTTTTTTTACGTACTAAAAGTGAAAATTATTGAAAAAAAATTGTCTTTTCAAAAAAATTTTTCCAAGACATTTCATACAGTGAAAAATAATTTTTTTTTGCGAAACTGTCTAATTCTTTTTGTTTGAAACTAACGTCATTAAAAATTGTCTAAGAAAGTTTTTTTACGTACTAAAATTGAAAATTATTGAAAAAAAATTGTCTTTTCAAAAAAAATTTTCTAAGACCTTTCATACAGTGAAAAATAATTTTTTTTTGCGAAACTGTCTAATTCTTTTTGTTTGAAACTAACGTCATTAAAAATTGTCTAAGAAAGTTTTTTTACGTACTAAAAGTGAAAATTATTGAAAAAAAATTGTGTTTTCAAAAAAATTTTTCTAAGACATTTCATACAGTGAAAAATAATTTTTTTTTGCGAAACTGTCTAATTCTTTTTGTTTGAAACTAACGTCATTAAAAATTGTCTAAGAAAGTTTTTTTACGTACTAAAATTGAAAATTATTGAAAAAAAATTGTCTTTTCAAAAAAAATTTTCTAAGACATTTCATACAGTGAAAAATAATTTTTTTTTGCGAAACTATCCAATTCTTTTTGTTTGAAACTAACGTCATTAAAAATTGTCTAAGAAAGTTTTTTTACGTACTAAAAGTGAAAATTATTGAAAAAAATTTTCTTTTCAAAAAAAATTTTCAAAAATTTTTGTAAGACATTTCATACAGTGAAAAATAATTTTTTTTTGCGAAACTGTCTAATTCTTTTTGTTTGAAACTAACGTCATTACAAATTGTCTAAGAAAGTTTTTTTACGTACTAAAAGTGAAAATTATTGAAAAAAAATTGTCTTTTCAAAAAAGTTTTTCTAAGACATTTCATACAGTGAAAAATAATTTTTTTTTGCGAAACTGTCTAATTCGTTTTGTTTGAAACTAACGTCATTAAAAATTGTCTAAGAAAGTTTTTTTACGTACTAAAAGTGAAAATTATTGAAAAAAAATTTTCTTTAAAAAAAATTTTTCCAAGACATTTCATACAGTGAAAAATAATTTTTTTTTGCGAAACTGTCTAATTCTTTTTGTTTGAAACTAACGTCATTAAAAATTGTCTAAGAAAGTTTTTTTACGTACTAAAAGTGAAAATTATTGAAAAAAATTTTCTTTTCAAAAAAATTTTCAAAAATTTTTCTAAGACATTTCATACAGTGAAAAATAATTTTTTTTTGCGAAACTGTCTAATTCTTTTTGTTTGAAACTAACGTCATTAAAAATTGTCTAAGAAAGTTTTTTACGTACTAAAAGTGAAAATTATTGAAAAAAAATTGTGTTTTCAAAAAAATTTTTCTAAGACATTTCATACAGTGAAAAATAATTTTTTTTTGCGAAACTGTCTAATTCTTTTTGTTTGAAACTAACGTCATTAAAAATTGTCTAAGAAAGTTTTTTTACGTACTAAAAGTGAAAATTATTGAAAAAAATTTTCTTTTCAAAAAAATTTTCAAAAATTTTTCTAAGACATTTCATACAGTGAAAAATAATTTTTTTTTGCGAAACTGTCTAATTCTTTTTGTTTGAAACTAACGTCATTAAAAATTGTCTAAGAAAGTTTTTTTACGTACTAAAAGTGAAAATTATTGAAAAAAAATTGTGTTTTCAAAAAAATTTTTCTAAGACATTTCATACAGTGAAAAATAATTTTTTTTTGCGAAACTGTCTAATTCTTTTTGTTTGAAACTAACGTCATTAAAAATTGTCTAAGAAAGTTTTTTTACGTACTAAAATTGAAAATTATTGAAAAAAAATTGTCTTTTCAAAAAAAATTTTCTAAGACATTTCATACAGTGAAAAATAATTTTTTTTGCGAAACTGTCTAATTCGTTTTGTTTGAAACTAACGTCATTAAAAATTGTCTAAGAAAGTTTTTTTACGTACTAAAAGTGAAAATTATTGAAAAAAAATTTTCTTTTCAAAAAAATTTTTCCAAGACATTTCATACAGTGAAAAATAATTTTTTTTTGCGAAACTGTCTAATTCTTTTTGTTTGAAACTAACGTCATTAAAAATTGTCTAAGAAAGTTTTTTTACGTACTAAAAGTGAAAATTATTGAAAAAAAATTGTCTTTTCAAAAAAGTTTTTCTAAGACATTTCATACAGTGAAAAATAATTTATTTTTTGCGAAACTGTCTAATTCGTTTTGTTTGAAACTAACGTCATTAAAAATTGTCTAAGAAAGTTTTTTTACGTACTAAAAGTGAAAATTATTGAAAAAAAATTTTGTTTTCAAAAAAATTTTTACAAGACATTTCATACAGTGAAAAATAATTTTTTTTTGCGAAACTGTCTAATTCTTTTTGTTTGAAACTAACGTCATTAAAAATTGTCTAAGAAAGTTTTTTTACGTACTAAAAGTGAAAATTATTGAAAAAAAATTGTCTTTTCAAAAGAATTTTTCTAAGACATTTCATACAGTGAAAAATAATTTTTTTTTGCGAAACTGTCTAATTCTTTTTGTTTGAAACTAACGTCATTAAAAATTGTCTAAGAAAGTTTTTTTACGTACTAAAAGTGAAAATTATTGAAAAAAAATTTTCTTTTCAAAAAAATTTTCAAAAATTTTTCTAAGACATTTCATACAGTGAAAAATAGTTTTTTTTTGCGAAACTGTCTAATTCGTTTTGTTTGAAACTAACGTCATTAAAAATTGTCTAAGAAAGTTTTTTTAAGTACTAAAAGTGAAAATTATTGAAAAAAAATTGTCTTTTCAAAAAAATTTTTCTAAGACATTTCATACAGTGAAAAATAATTTTTTTTGCGAAACTGTCTAATTCGTTTTGTTTGAAACTAACGTCATTAGAAATTGTCTAAGAAAGTTTTTTTACGTACTAAAAGTGAAAATTATTGAAAAAAAATTTTCTTTTCAAAAAAATTTTTCCAAGACATTTCATACAGTGAAAAATAATTTTTTTTTGCGAAACTGTCTAATTCTTTTTGTTTGAAACTAACGTCATTAAAAATGGTCTAAGAAAGTTTTTTTACGTACTAAAAGTGAAAATTATTGAAAAAAAATTGTCTTTTCAAAAATATTATTCTAAGACATTTCATACAGTGAAAAATAATTTTTTTTGCGAAACTGTCTAATTCTTTTTGTTTGAAACTAACGTCATTAAAAATTGTCTAAGAAAGTTTTTTTACGTACTAAAATTGAAAATTATTGAAAAAAAATTGTCTTTTCAAAAAAATTTTTCTAAGACATTTCATACAGTGAAAAATAATTTTTTTTTGCGAAACTATCCAATTCTTTTTGTTTGAAACTAACGTCATTAAAATTTGTCTAAGAAAGTTTTTTTACGTACTAAAAGTTAAAATTATTAAAAAAAATTTTCTTTTCAAAAAAAATTTCAAAAATTTTTCTAAGACATTTCATACAGTGAAAAATCATTTTTTTTTGCGAAACTGTCTAATTCTTTTTGTTTGAAACTAACGTCATTACAAATTGTCTAAGAAAGTTTTTTTACGTACTAAAAGTGAAAATTATTGAAAAAAATTGTCTTTTCAAAAAAAATTTTCAAAAATTTTTCTAAGACATTTCATACAGTGAAAAATAATTTTTTTTTGCGAAAGTGTCTAAATCTTTTTGTTTGAAACTAACGTCATTAAAAATTGTCTAAGAAAGTTTTTTTACGTCTTAAAAGTGAAAATTATTGAAAAAAAAATGTCTTTTGAAAAAAATCTTTCTAAGACATTTCATACAGTGAAAAATAATTTTTTTTGCGAAACTATCCAATTCTTTTTGTTTGAAACTAACGTCATTAAAAATTGTCTAAGAAAGTTTTTTTACGTACTAAAAGTGAAAATTATTGAAAAAAAATTTTCTTTTCAAAAAAATTCTTCTAAGACATTTCATACAGTGAAAAATAATTTTTTTTTGCGAAATTGTCTAATTCTTTTTGTTTGAAACTAACGTAATTAAAAATTGTCTAAGAAAGTTTTTTTACGTACTAAAAGTGAAAATTATTGAAAAAAAATTGTCTTTTCAAAAATATTTTTCTAAGACATTTCATACAGTGAAAAATAATTTTTTTTTGCGAAACTATCCAATTCTTTTTGTTTGAAACTAACGTCATTAAAATTTGTCTAAGAAAGTTTTTTTACGTACTAAAAGTTAAAATTATTAAAAAAAATTTTCTTTTCAAAAAAAATTTCAAAAATTTTTCTAAGACATTTCATACAGTGAAAAATCATTTTTTTTTGCGAAACTGTCTAATTCTTTTTGTTTGAAACTAACGTCATTACAAATTGTCTAAGAAAGTTTTTTTACGTACTAAAAGTGAAAATTATTGAAAAAAATTGTCTTTTCAAAAAAAATTTTCAAAAATTTTTCTAAGACATTTCATACAGTGAAAAATAATTTTTTTTTGCGAAAGTGTCTAAATCTTTTTGTTTGAAACTAACGTCATTAAAAATTGTCTAAGAAAGTTTTTTTACGTCTTAAAAGTGAAAATTATTGAAAAAAAAATGTCTTTTGAAAAAAATCTTTCTAAGACATTTCATACAGTGAAAAATAATTTTTTTTGCGAAACTATCCAATTCTTTTTGTTTGAAACTAACGTCATTAAAAATTGTCTAAGAAAGTTTTTTTACGTACTAAAAGTGAAAATTATTGAAAAAAAATTTTCTTTTCAAAAAAATTCTTCTAAGACATTTCATACAGTGAAAAATAATTTTTTTTTGCGAAATTGTCTAATTCTTTTTGTTTGAAACTAACGTAATTAAAAATTGTCTAAGAAAGTTTTTTTACGTACTAAAAGTGAAAATTATTGAAAAAAAATTGTCTTTTCAAAAATATTTTTCTAAGACATTTCATACAGTGAAAAATAATTTTTTTTTGCGAAACTGTCTAATTCTTTTTGTTTGAAACTAACGTCATTAAAAATTGTCTAAGAAAGTTTTTTTACGTACTAAAAGTGAAAATTATTGAAAAAAAATTGTCTTTTCAAAAAAATTTTTCTAAGACTTTTCATACAGTGAAAAATAATTTTTTTTTGCGAAACTATCCAATTCTTTTTGTTTGAAACTAACGTCATTAAAAATTGTCTAAAAAAGTTTTTTTACGTACTAAAAGTGAAAATTATTGAAAAAAATTTTCTTTTCAAAAAAAATTTTCAAAAATTTTTCTAAGACATTTCATACAGTGAAAAATAATTTTTTTTTGCGAAACTGTCTAATTCTTTTTGTTTGAAACTAACGTCATTAAAAATTGTCTAAGAAAGTTTTTTTACGTACTAAAAGTGAAAATTATTGAAAAAAAATTGTCTTTTCAAAAAAGTTTTTCTAAGACATTTCATACAGTGAAAAATAATTTTTTTTTGCGAAACTGTCTAATTCGTTTTGTTTGAAACTAACGTCATTAAAAATTGTCTAAGAAAGTTTTTTTACGTACTAAAAGTGAAAATTATTGAAAAAAAATTTTCTTTTCAAAAAAATTTTTCCAAGACCATTCATACAGTGAAAAATAATTTTTTTTTGCAAAACTGTCTAATTCTTTTTGTTTGAAACTAACGTCATTAAAAATTGTCTAAGAAAGTTTTTTTACGTACTAAAAGTGAAAATTATTGAAAAAAAATTTTCTTTTCAAAAAAATTTTTCCAAGACATTTCATACAGTGAAAAATAATTTTTTTTTGCGAAACTGTCTAATTCTTTTTGTTTGAAACTAACGTCATTAAAAATGGTCTAAGAAAGTTTTTTTACGTACTAAAAGTTAAAATTATTAAAAAAAATTTTCTTTTCAAAAAAAATTTTCAAAAATTTTTCTAAGACATTTCATACAGTGAAAAATAATTTTTTTTTGCGAAACTGTCTAATTCTTTTTGTTTGAAACTAACGTCATTACAAATTGTCTAAGAAAGTTTTTTTACGTACTAAAAGTGAAAATTATTGAAAAAAATTGTCTTTTCAAAAAAAATTTCAAAAATTTTTCTAAGACATTTCATACAGTGAAAAATAATTTTTTTTTGCGAAACTGTCTAATTCTTTTTGTTTGAAACTAACGTCATTACAAATTGTCTAAGAAAGTTTTTTTACGTACTAAAAGTGAAAATTATTGAAAAAAATTGTCTTTTCAAAAAAAATTTTCAAAAATTTTTCTAAGACATTTCATACAGTGAAAAATAATTTTTTTTTGCGAAAGTGTCTAAATCTTTTTGTTTGAAACTAACGTCATTAAAAATTGTCTAAGAAAGTTTTTTTACGTCCTAAAAGTGAAAATTATTGAAAAAAAAATGTCTTTTGAAAAAAATTTTTCTAAGACATTTCATACAGTGAAAAATAATTTTTTTTGCGAAACTATCTAATTCGTTTTGTTTGAAACTAACGTCATTAAAAATTGTCTAAGAAAGTTTTTTTACGTACTAAAAGTGAAAATTATTGAAAAAAAATTTTCTTTTCAAAAAAATTCTTCTAAGACATTTCATACAGTGAAAAATAATTTTTTTTTGCGAAACTGTCTAATTCTTTTTGTTTGAAACTAACGTCATTAAAAATTGTCTAAGAAAGTTTTTTTACGTACTAAAAGTGAAAATTATTGAAAAAAAATTGTGTTTTCAAAAAAATTTTTCTAAGACATTTCATACAGTGAAAAATAATTTTTTTTTGCGAAACTATCCAATTCTTTTTGTTTGAAACTAACGTCATTAAAATTTGTCTAAGAAAGTTTTTTTACGTACTAAAAGTTAAAATTATTAAAAAAAATTTTCTTTTCAAAAAAAATTTCAAAAATTTTTCTAAGACATTTCATACAGTGAAAAATAATTTTTTTTTGCGAAACTGTCTAATTCTTTTTGTTTGAAACTAACGTCATTACAAATTGTCTAAGAAAGTTTTTTTACGTACTAAAAGTGAAAATTATTGAAAAAAAATTGTCTTTTCAAAAACGTTTTTCTAAGACATTTCATACAGTGAAAAATAATTTTTTTTTGCGAAACTGTCTAATTCGTTTTGTTTGAAACTAACGTCATTAAAAATTGTCTAAGAAAGTTTTTTTACGTACTAAAAGTGAAAATTATTGAAAAAAAATTTTCTTTTCAAAAAAATTTTTCCAAGACATTTCATACAGTGAAAAATAGTTTTTTTTTGCGAAACTGTCTAATTCTTTTTGTTTGAAACTAACGTCATTAAAAATTGTCTAAGAAAGTTTTTTTACGTACTAAAAGTGAAAATTATTGAAAAAAAATTGTCTTTTCAAAAAAATTTTTTCTAAGACATTTCATACAGTGAAAAATAATTTTTTTTTGCGAAACTGTCTAATTCTTTTTGTTTGAAACTAACGTCATTAAAAATTGTCTAAGAAAGTTTTTTTACGTACTAAAAGTGAAAATTATTGAAAAAAAAATTGTCTTTTCAAAAAAATTTTTCTAAGACATTTCATACGGTGAAAAATAATTTTTTTTTGCGAAACTATCCAATTCTTTTTGTTTGAAACTAACGTCATTAAAATTTGTCTAAGAAAGTTTTTTTACGTACTAAAAGTTAAAATTATTAAAAAAAATTTTCTTTTCAAAAAAAATTTCAAAAATTTTTCTAAGACATTTCATACAGTGAAAAATCATTTTTTTTTGCGAAACTGTCTAATTCTTTTTGTTTGAAACTAACGTCATTACAAATTGTCTAAGAAAGTTTTTTTACGTACTAAAAGTGAAAATTATTGAAAAAAATTGTCTTTTCAAAAAAAATTTTCAAAAATTTTTCTAAGACATTTCATACAGTGAAAAATAATTTTTTTTTGCGAAAGTGTCTAAATCTTTTTGTTTGAAACTAACGTCATTAAAAATTGTCTATGAAAGTTTTTTTACGTCCTAAAAGTGAAAATTATTGAAAAAAAAATGTCTTTTGAAAAAAATTTTTCTAAGACATTTCATACAGTGAAAAATAATTTTTTTTGCGAAACTATCTAATTCGTTTTGTTTGAAACTAACGTCATTAAAAATTGTCTAAGAAAGTTTTTTTACGTACTAAAAGTGAAAATTATTGAAAAAAAATTTTCTTTTCAAAAAAATTCTTCTAAGACATTTCATACAGTGAAAAATAATTTTTTTTTGCGAAACTGTCTAATTCTTTTTGTTTGAAACTAACGTCATTAAAAATTGTCTAAGAAAGTTTTTTTACGTACTAAAAGTGAAAATTATTGAAAAAAAATTGTGTTTTCAAAAAAATTTTTCTAAGACATTTCATACAGTGAAAAATAATTTTTTTTTGCGAAACTGTCTAATTCTTTTTGTTTGAAACTAACGTCATTAAAAATTGTCTAAGAAAGTTTTTTTACGTACTAAAATTGAAAATTATTGAAAAAAAATTGTCTTTTCAAAAAAAATTTTCTAAGACATTTCATACAGTGAAAAATAATTTTTTTTTGCGAAACTGTCTAATTCTTTTTGTTTGAAACTAACGTCATTAAAAATTGTCTAAGAAAGTTTTTTTACGTACTAAAAGTGAAAATTATTGAAAAAAAATTGTGTTTTCAAAAAAATTTTTCTAAGACATTTCATACAGTGAAAAATATTTTTTTTTTGCGAAACTGTCTAATTCTTTTTGTTTGAAACTAACGTCATTAAAAATTGTCTAAGAAAGTTTTTTTACGTACTAAAATTGAAAATTATTGAAAAAAAGTTGTCTTTTCAAAAAAAATTTTCTAAGACATTTCATACAGTGAAAAATAAATTTTTTTTGCGAAACTATCCAATTCTTTTTGTTTGAAACTAACGTCATTAAAAATTGTCTAAGAAAGTTTTTTTACGTACTAAAAGTGAAAATTATTGAAAAAAATCTTCTTTTCAAAAAAAATTTTCAAAAATTTTTGTAAGACATTTCATACAGTGAAAAATAATTTTTTTTTGCGAAACTGTCTAATTCTTTTTGTTTGAAACTAACGTCATTACAAATTGTCTAAGAAAGTTTTTTTACGTACTAAAAGTGAAAATTATTGAAAAAAAATTGTCTTTTCAAAAAAGTTTTTCTAAGACATTTCATACAGTGAAAAATAATTTTTTTTTGCGAAACTGTCTAATTCGTTTTGTTTGAAACTAACGTCATTAAAAATTGTCTAAGAAAGTTTTTTTACGTACTAAAAGTGAAAATTATTGAAAAAAAATTTTCTTTCCAAAAAACTTTTCCAAGACATTTCATACAGTGAAAAATAATTTTTTTTTGCGAAACTGTCTAATTCTTTTTGTTTGAAACTAACGTCATTAAAAATTGTCTAAGAAAGTTTTTTTACGTACTAAAAGTGAAAATTATTGAAAAAAATTTTCTTTTCAAAAAAATTTTCAAAAATTTTTCTAAGACATTTCATACAGTGAAAAATAATTTTTTTTTGCGAAACTGTCTAATTCTTTTTGTTTGAAACTAACGTCATTAAAAATTGTCTAAGAAAGTTTTTTTACGTACTAAAAGTGAAAATTATTGAAAAAAAATTGTGTTTTCAAAAAAATTTTTCTAAGACATTTCATACAGTGAAAAATAATTTTTTTTTGCGAAACTGTCTAATTCTTTTTGTTTGAAACTAACGTCATTAAAAATTGTCTAAGAAAGTTTTTTTACGTACTAAAATTGAAAATTATTGAAAAAAAATTGTCTTTTCAAAAAAAATTTTCTAAGACATTTCATACAGTGAAAAAAAATTTTTTTTTGCGAAACTGTCTAATTCTTTTTGTTTGAAACTAACGTCATTAAAAATTGTCTAAGAAAGTTTTTTTACGTACTAAAAGTGAAAATTAATGAAAAAAAATTGTGTTTTCAAAAAAATTTTTCTAAGACATTTCATACAGTGAAAAATAATTTTTTTTTGCGAAACTGTCTAATTCTTTTTGTTTGAAACTAACGTCATTAAAAATTGTCTAAGAAAGTTTTTTTACGTACTAAAAGTGAAAATTATTGAAAAAAAATTGTGTTTTCAAAAAAATTTTTCTAAGACATTTCATACAGTGAAAAATAATTTTTTTTTGCGAAACTGTCTAATTCTTTTTGTTTGAAACTAACGTCATTAAAAATTGTCTAAGAAAGTTTTTTTACGTACTAAAATTGAAAATTATTGAAAAAAAGTTGTCTTTTCAAAAAAAATTTTCTAAGACATTTCATACAGTGAAAAATAAATTTTTTTTGCGAAACTATCCAATTCTTTTTGTTTGAAACTAACGTCATTAAAAATTGTCTAAGAAAGTTTTTTTACGTACTAAAAGTGAAAATTATTGAAAAAAATTTTCTTTTCAAAAAAAATTTTCAAAAATTTTTGTAAGACATTTCATACAGTGAAAAATAATTTTTTTTTGCGAAACTGTCTAATTCTTTTTGTTTGAAACTAACGTCATTACAAATTGTCTAAGAAAGTTTTTTTACGTACTAAAAGTGAAAATTATTGAAAAAAAATTGTCTTTTCAAAAAAGTTTTTCTAAGACATTTCATACAGTGAAAAATAATTTTTTTTTGCGAAACTGTCTAATTCGTTTTGTTTGAAACTAACGTCATTAAAAATTGTCTAAGAAAGTTTTTTTACGTACTAAAAGTGAAAATTATTGAAAAAAAATTTTCTTTCCAAAAAATTTTTCCAAGACATTTCATACAGTGAAAAATAATTTTTTTTTGCGAAACTGTCTAATTCTTTTTGTTTGAAACTAACGTCATTAAAAATTGTCTAAGAAAGTTTTTTTACGTACTAAAAGTGAAAATTATTGAAAAAAATTTTCTTTTCAAAAAAATTTTCAAAAATTTTTCTAAGACATTTCATACAGTGAAAAATAATTTTTTTTTGCGAAACTGTCTAATTCTTTTTGTTTGAAACTAACGTCATTAAAAATTGTCTAAGAAAGTTTTTTTACGTACTAAAAGTGAAAATTATTGAAAAAAAATTGTGTTTTCAAAAAAATTTTTCTAAGACATTTCATACAGTGAAAAATAATTTTTTTTTGCGAAACTGTCTAATTCTTTTTGTTTGAAACTAACGTCATTAAAAATTGTCTAAGAAAGTTTTTTTACGTACTAAAATTGAAAATTATTGAAAAAAAATTGTCTTTTCAAAAAAAATTTTCTAAGACATTTCATACAGTGAAAAAAAATTTTTTTTTGCGAAACTGTCTAATTCTTTTTGTTTGAAACTAACGTCATTAAAAATTGTCTAAGAAAGTTTTTTTACGTACTAAAAGTGAAAATTAATGAAAAAAAATTGTGTTTTCAAAAAAATTTTTCTAAGACATTTCATACAGTGAAAAATAATTTTTTTTTGCGAAACTGTCTAATTCTTTTTGTTTGAAACTAACGTCATTAAAAATTGTCTAAGAAAGTTTTTTTACGTACTAAAATTGAAAATTGTTGAAAAAAAATTGTCTTTCCAAAAAAAATTTTCTAAGACATTTCATACAGTGAAAAATAATTTTTTTTTGCGAAACTGTCTAATTCTTTTTGTTTGAAACTAACGTCATTAAAAATTGTCTAAGAAAGTTTTTTTACGTACTAAAAGTGAAAATTATTGAAAAAAAATTGTGTTTTCAAAAAAATTTTTCTAAGACATTTAATAAGTGAAAAATAATTTTTTTTTGCGAAACTGTCTAATTCGTTTTGTTTGAAACTAACGTCATTAAAAATTGTCTAAGAAAGTTTTTTTACGTACTAAAAGTGAAAATTATTGAAAAAAAAATTGTCTTTTCAAAAAAATTTTTCTAAGACATTTCATACGGTGAAAAATAATTTTTTTTTGCGAAACTATCCAATTCTTTTTGTTTGAAACTAACGTCATTAAAATTTGTCTAAGAAAGTTTTTTTACGTACTAAAAGTTAAAATTATTAAAAAAAATTTTCTTTTCAAAAAAAATTTCAAAAATTTTTCTAAGACATTTCATACAGTGAAAAATCATTTTTTTTTGCGAAACTGTCTAATTCTTTTTGTTTGAAACTAACGTCATTACAAATTGTCTAAGAAAGTTTTTTTACGTACTAAAAGTGAAAATTATTGAAAAAAATTGTCTTTTCAAAAAAAATTTTCAAAAATTTTTCTAAGACATTTCATACAGTGAAAAATAATTTTTTTTTGCGAAAGTGTCTAAATCTTTTTGTTTGAAACTAACGTCATTAAAAATTGTCTAAGAAAGTTTTTTTACGTCCTAAAAGTGAAAATTATTGAAAAAAAAATGTCTTTTGAAAAAAATTTTTCTAAGACATTTCATACAGTGAAAAATAATTTTTTTTGCGAAACTATCTAATTCGTTTTGTTTGAAACTAACGTCATTAAAAATTGTCTAAGAAAGTTTTTTTACGTACTAAAAGTGAAAATTATTGAAAAAAAATTTTCTTTTCAAAAAAATTCTTCTAAGACATTTCATACAGTGAAAAATAATTTTTTTTTGCGAAACTGTCTAATTCTTTTTGTTTGAAACTAACGTCATTAAAAATTGTCTAAGAAAGTTTTTTTACGTACTAAAAGTGAAAATTATTGAAAAAAAATTGTGTTTTCAAAAAAATTTTTCTAAGACATTTCATACAGTGAAAAATAATTTTTTTTTGCGAAACTGTCTAATTCTTTTTGTTTGAAACTAACGTCATTAAAAATTGTCTAAGAAAGTTTTTTTACGTACTAAAATTGAAAATTATTGAAAAAAAATTGTCTTTTCAAAAAAAATTTTCTAAGACATTTCATACAGTGAAAAATAATTTTTTTTTGCGAAACTGTCTAATTCTTTTTGTTTGAAACTAACGTCATTAAAAATTGTCTAAGAAAGTTTTTTTACGTACTAAAAGTGAAAATTATTGAAAAAAAATTGTGTTTTCAAAAAAATTTTTCTAAGACATTTCATACAGTGAAAAATAATTTTTTTTTGCGAAACTGTCTAATTCTTTTTGTTTGAAACTAACGTCATTAAAAATTGTCTAAGAAAGTTTTTTTACGTACTAAAATTGAAAATTATTGAAAAAAAGTTGTCTTTTCAAAAAAATTTTTCTAAGACATTTCATACAGTGAAAAATAAATTTTTTTTGCGAAACTATCCAATTCTTTTTGTTTGAAACTAACGTCATTAAAAATTGTCTAAGAAAGTTTTTTTACGTACTAAAAGTGAAAATTATTGAAAAAAATTTTCTTTTCAAAAAAAATTTTCAAAAATTTTTGTAAGACATTTCATACAGTGAAAAATAATTTTTTTTTGCGAAACTGTCTAATTCTTTTTGTTTGAAACTAACGTCATTACAAATTGTCTAAGAAAGTTTTTTTACGTACTAAAAGTGAAAATTATTGAAAAAAAATTGTCTTTTCAAAAAAGTTTTTCTAAGACATTTCATACAGTGAAAAATAATTTTTTTTTGCGAAACTGTCTAATTCGTTTTGTTTGAAACTAACGTCATTAAAAATTGTCTAAGAAAGTTTTTTTACGTACTAAAAGTGAAAATTATTGAAAAAAAATTTTCTTTCCAAAAAATTTTTCCAAGACATTTCATACAGTGAAAAATAATTTTTTTTTGCGAAACTGTCTAATTCTTTTTGTTTGAAACTAACGTCATTAAAAATTGTCTAAGAAAGTTTTTTTACGTACTAAAAGTGAAAATTATTGAAAAAAATTTTCTTTTCAAAAAAATTTTCAAAAATTTTTCTAAGACATTTCATACAGTGAAAAATAATTTTTTTTTGCGAAACTGTCTAATTCTTTTTGTTTGAAACTAACGTCATTAAAAATTGTCTAAGAAAGTTTTTTTACGTACTAAAAGTGAAAATTATTGAAAAAAAATTGTGTTTTAAAAAAAATTTTTCTAAGACATTTCATACAGTGAAAAATAATTTTTTTTTGCGAAACTGTCTAATTCTTTTTGTTTGAAACTAACGTCATTAAAAATTGTCTAAGAAAGTTTTTTTACGTACTAAAATTGAAAATTATTGAAAAAAAATTGTCTTTTCAAAAAAGATTTTCTAAGACATTTCATACAGTGAAAAAAAATTTTTTTTTGCGAAACTGTCTAATTCTTTTTGTTTGAAACTAACGTCATTAAAAATTGTCTAAGAAAGTTTTTTTACGTACTAAAAGTGAAAATTAATGAAAAAAAATTGTGTTTTCAAAAAAATTTTTCTAAGACATTTCATACAGTGAAAAATAATTTTTTTTTGCGAAACTGTCTAATTCTTTTTGTTTGAAACTAACGTCATTAAAAATTGTCTAAGAAAGTTTTTTTACGTACTAAAAGTGAAAATTATTGAAAAAAAATTGTGTTTTCAAAAAAATTTTTCTAAGACATTTCATACAGTGAAAAATAATTTTTTTTTGCGAAACTGTCTAATTCTTTTTGTTTGAAACTAACGTCATTAAAAATTGTCTAAGAAAGTTTTTTTACGTACTAAAATTGAAAATTATTGAAAAAAAGTTGTCTTTTCAAAAAAAATTTTCTAAGACATTTCATACAGTGAAAAATAAATTTTTTTTGCGAAACTATCCAATTCTTTTTGTTTGAAACTAACGTCATTAAAAATTGTCTAAGAAAGTTTTTTTACGTACTAAAAGTGAAAATTATTGAAAAAAATTTTCTTTTCAAAAAAAATTTTCAAAAATTTTTGTAAGACATTTCATACAGTGAAAAATAATTTTTTTTTGCGAAACTGTCTAATTCTTTTTGTTTGAAACTAACGTCATTACAAATTGTCTAAGAAAGTTTTTTTACGTACTAAAAGTGAAAATTATTGAAAAAAAATTGTCTTTTCAAAAAAGTTTTTCTAAGACATTTCATACAGTGAAAAATAATTTTTTTTTGCGAAACTGTCTAATTCGTTTTGTTTGAAACTAACGTCATTAAAAATTGTCTAAGAAAGTTTTTTTACGTACTAAAAGTGAAAATTATTGAAAAAAAATTTTCTTTCCAAAAAATTTTTCCAAGACATTTCATACAGTGAAAAATAATTTTTTTTTGCGAAACTGTCTAATTCTTTTTGTTTGAAACTAACGTCATTAAAAATTGTCTAAGAAAGTTTTTTTACGTACTAAAAGTGAAAATTATTGAAAAAAATTTTCTTTTCAAAAAAATTTTCAAAAATTTTTCTAAGACATTTCATACAGTGAAAAATAATTTTTTTTTGCGAAACTGTCTAATTCTTTTTGTTTGAAACTAACGTCATTAAAAATTGTCTAAGAAAGTTTTTTTACGTACTAAAAGTGAAAATTATTGAAAAAAAATTGTGTTTTCAAAAAAATTTTTCTAAGACATTTCATACAGTGAAAAATAATTTTTTTTTGCGAAACTGTCTAATTCTTTTTGTTTGAAACTAACGTCATTAAAAATTGTCTAAGAAAGTTTTTTTACGTACTAAAATTGAAAATTATTGAAAAAAAATTGTCTTTTCAAAAAAAATTTTCTAAGACATTTCATACAGTGAAAAAAAATTTTTTTTTGCGAAACTGTCTAATTCTTTTTGTTTGAAACTAACGTCATTAAAAATTGTCTAAGAAAGTTTTTTTACGTACTAAAAGTGAAAATTAATGAAAAAAAATTGTGTTTTCAAAAAAATTTTTCTAAGACATTTCATACAGTGAAAAATAATTTTTTTTTGCGAAACTGTCCAATTCTTTTTGTTTGAAACTAACGTCATTAAAAATTGTCTAAGAAAGTTTTTTTACGTACTAAAATTGAAAATTGTTGAAAAAAAATTGTCTTTCCAAAAAAAATTTTCTAAGACATTTCATACAGTGAAAAATAATTTTTTTTTGCGAAACTGTCTAATTCTTTTTGTTTGAAACTAACGTCATTAAAAATTGTCTAAGAAAGTTTTTTTACGTACTAAAAGTGAAAATTATTGAAAAAAAATTGTGTTTTCAAAAAAATTTTTCTAAGACATTTCATACAGTGAAAAATAATTTTTTTTTGCGAAACTGTCTAATTCGTTTTGTTTGAAACTAACGTCATTAAAAATTGTCTAAGAAAGTTTTTTTACGTACTAAAAGTGAAAATTATTGAAAAAAATTTTCTTTTCAAAAAAAATTTTCAAAAATTTTTCTAAGACATTTCATACAGTGAAAAATAATTTTTTTTTGCGAAACTGTCTAATTCTTTTTGTTTGAAACTAACGTCATTACAAATTGTCTAAGAAAGTTTTTTTACGTACTAAAAGTGAAAATTATTGAAAAAAAATTGTCTTTTCAAAAAAGTTTTTCTAAGACATTTCATACAGTGAAAAATAATTTTTTTTTGCGAAACTGTCTAATTCGTTTTGTTTGAAACTAACGTCATTAAAAATTGTCTAAGAAAGTTTTTTTACGTACTAAAAGTGAAAATTATTGAAAAAAAATTTTCTTTTCAAAAAAATTTTTCCAAGACATTTCATACAGTGAAAAATAATTTTTTTTTGCGAAACTGTCTAATTCTTTTTGTTTGAAACTAACGTCATTAAAAATTGTCTAAGAAAGTTTTTTTACGTACTAAAAGTGAAAATTATTGAAAAAAATTTTCTTTTCAAAAAAATTTTCAAAAATTTTTCTAAGACATTTCATACAGTGAAAAATAATTTTTTTTTGCGAAACTGTCTAATTCTTTTTGTTTGAAACTAACGTCATTAAAAATTGTCTAAGAAAGTTTTTTTACGTACTAAAAGTGAAAATTATTGAAAAAAAATTGTCTTTTCAAAAAAATTTTTCTAAGACATTTCATACAGTGAAAAATAATTTTTTTTTGCGAAACTGTCTAATTCGTTTTGTTTGAAACTAACGTCATTAAAAATTGTCTAAGAAAGTTTTTTTACGTACTAAAAGTGAAAATTATTGAAAAAAAATTGTCTTTTCATAAAAATTTTTCCAAGACATTTCATACAGTGAAAAATAATTTTTTTTTGCGAAACTGTCTAATTCTTTTTGTTTGAAACTAACGTCATTAAAAATTGTCTAAGAAAGTTTTTTTACGTACTAAAATTGAAAATTATTGAAAAAAAATTGTCTTTTCAAAAAAAATTTTCTAAGACATTTCATACAGTGAAAAATAATTTTTTTTTGCGAAACTGTCTAATTCTTTTTGTTTGAAACTAACGTCATTAAAAATTGTCTAAGAAAGTTTTTTTACGTACTAAAAGTGAAAATTATTGAAAAAAAATTGTGTTTTCAAAAAAATTTTTCTAAGACATTTCATACAGTGAAAAATAATTTTTTTTTGCGAAACTGTCTAATTCTTTTTGTTTGAAACTAACGTCATTAAAAATTGTCTAAGAAAGTTTTTTTACGTACTAAAATTGAAAATTATTGAAAAAAAATTGTCTTTTCAAAAAAAATTTTCTAAGACATTTCATACAGTGAAAAATAATTTTTTTTTGCGAAACTATCCAATTCTTTTTGTTTGAAACTAACGTCATTAAAAATTGTCTAAGAAAGTTTTTTTACGTACTAAAAGTGAAAATTATTGAAAAAAAATTTCTTTTCAAAAAAAATTTTCAAAAATTTTTGTAAGACATTTCATACAGTGAAAAATAATTTTTTTTTGCGAAACTGTCTAATTCTTTTTGTTTGAAACTAACGTCATTACAAATTGTCTAAGAAAGTTTTTTTACGTACTAAAAGTGAAAATTATTGAAAAAAAATTGTCTTTTCAAAAAAGTTTTTCTAAGACATTTCATACAGTGAAAAATAATTTTTTTTTGCGAAACTGTCTAATTCGTTTTGTTTGAAACTAACGTCATTAAAAATTGTCTAGGAAAGTTTTTTTACGTACTAAAAGTGAAAATTATTGAAAAAAAATTTTCTTTTCAAAAAAATTTTTCCAAGACATTTCATACAGTGAAAAATAATTTTTTTTTGCGAAACTGTCTAATTCTTTTTGTTTGAAACTAACGTCATTAAAAATTGTCTAAGAAAGTTTTTTTACGTACTAAAAGTGAAAATTATTGAAAAAAATTTTCTTTTCAAAAAAATTTTCAAAAATTTTTCTAAGACATTTCATACAGTGAAAAATAATTTTTTTTTGCGAAACTGTCTAATTCTTTTTGTTTGAAACTAACGTCATTAAAAATTGTCTAAGAAAGTTTTTTTACGTACTAAAAGTGAAAATTATTGAAAAAAAATTGTCTTTTCAAAAAAATTTTTCTAAGACATTTCATACAGTGAAAAATAATTTTTTTTTGCGAAACTGTCTAATTCGTTTTGTTTGAAACTAACGTCATTAAAAATTGTCTAAGAAAGTTTTTTTACGTACTAAAAGTGAAAATTATTGAAAAAAAATTGTCTTTTCAAAAAAATTTTTCCAAGACATTTCATACAGTGAAAAATAATTTTTTTTTGCGAAACTGTCTAATTCTTTTTGTTTGAAACTAACGTCATTAAAAATTGTCTAAGAAAGTTTTTTTACGTACTAAAATTGAAAATTATTGAAAAAAAATTGTCTTTTCAAAAAAAATTTTCTAAGACCTTTCATACAGTGAAAAATAATTTTTTTTTGCGAAACTGTCTAATTCTTTTTGTTTGAAACTAACGTCATTAAAAATTGTCTAAGAAAGTTTTTTTACGTACTAAAAGTGAAAATTATTGAAAAAAAATTGTGTTTTCAAAAAAATTTTTCTAAGACATTTCATACAGTGAAAAATAATTTTTTTTTGCGAAACTGTCTAATTCTTTTTGTTTGAAACTAACGTCATTAAAAATTGTCTAAGAAAGTTTTTTTACGTACTAAAATTGAAAATTATTGAAAAAAAATTGTCTTTTCAAAAAAAATTTTCTAAGACATTTCATACAGTGAAAAATAATTTTTTTTTGCGAAACTATCCAATTCTTTTTGTTTGAAACTAACGTCATTAAAAATTGTCTAAGAAAGTTTTTTTACGTACTAAAAGTGAAAATTATTGAAAAAAATTTTCTTTTCAAAAAAAATTTTCAAAAATTTTTGTAAGACATTTCATACAGTGAAAAATAATTTTTTTTTGCGAAACTGTCTAATTCTTTTTGTTTGAAACTAACGTCATTACAAATTGTCTAAGAAAGTTTTTTTACGTACTAAAAGTGAAAATTATTGAAAAAAAATTGTCTTTTCAAAAAAGTTTTTCTAAGACATTTCATACAGTGAAAAATAATTTTTTTTTGCGAAACTGTCTAATTCGTTTTGTTTGAAACTAACGTCATTAAAAATTGTCTAAGAAAGTTTTTTTACGTACTAAAAGTGAAAATTATTGAAAAAAAATTTTCTTTAAAAAAAATTTTTCCAAGACATTTCATACAGTGAAAAATAATTTTTTTTTGCGAAACTGTCTAATTCTTTTTGTTTGAAACTAACGTCATTAAAATTTGTCTAAGAAAGTTTTTTTACGTACTAAAAGTGAAAATTATTGAAAAAAATTTTCTTTTTAAAAAAATTTTCAAAAATTTTTCTAAGACATTTCATACAGTGAAAAATAATTTTTTTTTGCGAAACTGTCTAATTCTTTTTGTTTGAAACTAACGTCATTAAAAATTGTCTAAGAAAGTTTTTTACGTACTAAAAGTGAAAATTATTGAAAAAAAATTGTGTTTTCAAAAAAATTTTTCTAAGACATTTCATACAGTGAAAAATAATTTTTTTTTGCGAAACTGTCTAATTCTTTTTGTTTGAAACTAACGTCATTAAAAATTGTCTAAGAAAGTTTTTTTACGTACTAAAAGTGAAAATTATTGAAAAAAATTTTCTTTTCAAAAAAATTTTCAAAAATTTTTCTAAGACATTTCATACAGTGAAAAATAATTTTTTTTTGCGAAACTGTCTAATTCTTTTTGTTTGAAACTAACGTCATTAAAAATTGTCTAAGAAAGTTTTTTTACGTACTAAAAGTGAAAATTATTGAAAAAAAATTGTGTTTTCAAAAAAATTTTTCTAAGACATTTCATACAGTGAAAAATAATTTTTTTTTGCGAAACTGTCTAATTCTTTTTGTTTGAAACTAACGTCATTAAAAATTGTCTAAGAAAGTTTTTTTACGTACTAAAATTGAAAATTATTGAAAAAAAATTGTCTTTTCAAAAAAAATTTTCTAAGACATTTCATACAGTGAAAAATAATTTTTTTTGCGAAACTGTCTAATTCGTTTTGTTTGAAACTAACGTCATTAAAAATTGTCTAAGAAAGTTTTTTTACGTACTAAAAGTGAAAATTATTGAAAAAAAATTTTCTTTTCAAAAAAATTTTTCCAAGACATTTCATACAGTGAAAAATAATTTTTTTTTGCGAAACTGTCTAATTCTTTTTGTTTGAAACTAACGTCATTAAAAATTGTCTAAGAAAGTTTTTTTACGTACTAAAAGTGAAAATTATTGAAAAAAAATTGTCTTTTCAAAAAAGTTTTTCTAAGACATTTCATACAGTGAAAAATAATTTATTTTTTGCGAAACTGTCTAATTCGTTTTGTTTGAAACTAACGTCATTAAAAATTGTCTAAGAAAGTTTTTTTACGTACTAAAAGTGAAATTTATTGAAAAAAAATTTTGTTTTCAAAAAAATTTTTCCAAGACATTTCATACAGTGAAAAATAATTTTTTTTTGCGAAACTGTCTAATTCTTTTTGTTTGAAACTAACGTCATTAAAAATTGTCTAAGAAAGTTTTTTTACGTACTAAAAGTGAAAATTATTGAAAAAAAATTGTCTTTTCAAAAGAATTTTTCTAAGACATTTCATACAGTGAAAAATAATTTTTTTTTGCGAAACTGTCTAATTCTTTTTGTTTGAAACTAACGTCATTAAAAATTGTCTAAGAAAGTTTTTTTACGTACTAAAAGTGAAAATTATTGAAAAAAAATTTTCTTTTCAAAAAAATTTTCAAAAATTTTTCTAAGACATTTCATACAGTGAAAAATAGTTTTTTTTTGCGAAACTGTCTAATTCGTTTTGTTTGAAACTAACGTCATTAAAAATTGTCTAAGAAAGTTTTTTTAAGTACTAAAAGTGAAAATTATTGAAAAAAAATTGTCTTTTCAAAAAAATTTTTCTAAGACATTTCATACAGTGAAAAATAATTTTTTTTGCGAAACTGTCTAATTCGTTTTGTTTGAAACTAACGTCATTAGAAATTGTCTAAGAAAGTTTTTTTACGTACTAAAAGTGAAAATTATTGAAAAAAAATTTTCTTTTCAAAAAAATTTTTCCAAGACATTTCATACAGTGAAAAATAATTTTTTTTTGCGAAACTGTCTAATTCTTTTTGTTTGAAACTAACGTCATTAAAAATGGTCTAAGAAAGTTTTTTTACGTACTAAAAGTGAAAATTATTGAAAAAAAATTGTCTTTTCAAAAATATTATTCTAAGACATTTCATACAGTGAAAAATAATTTTTTTTGCGAAACTGTCTAATTCTTTTTGTTTGAAACTAACGTCATTAAAAATTGTCTAAGAAAGTTTTTTTACGTACTAAAAGTGAAAATTATTGAAAAAAAATTGTCTTTTCAAAAAAATTTTTCTAAGACATTTCATACAGTGAAAAATAATTTTTTTTTGCGAAACTATCCAATTCTTTTTGTTTGAAACTAACGTCATTAAAATTTGTCTAAGAAAGTTTTTTTACGTACTAAAAGTTAAAATTATTAAAAAAAATTTTCTTTTCAAAAAAAATTTCAAAAATTTTTCTAAGACATTTCATACAGTGAAAAATCATTTTTTTTTGCGAAACTGTCTAATTCTTTTTGTTTGAAACTAACGTCATTACAAATTGTCTAAGAAAGTTTTTTTACGTACTAAAAGTGAAAATTATTGAAAAAAATTGTCTTTTCAAAAAAAATTTTCAAAAATTTTTCTAAGACATTTCATACAGTGAAAAATAATTTTTTTTTGCGAAAGTGTCTAAATCTTTTTGTTTGAAACTAACGTCATTAAAAATTGTCTAAGAAAGTTTTTTTACGTCTTAAAAGTGAAAATTATTGAAAAAAAAATGTCTTTTGAAAAAAATCTTTCTAAGACATTTCATACAGTGAAAAATAATTTTTTTTGCGAAACTATCCAATTCTTTTTGTTTGAAACTAACGTCATTAAAAATTGTATAAGAAAGTTTTTTTACGTACTAAAAGTGAAAATTATTGAAAAAAAATTTTCTTTTCAAAAAAATTCTTCTAAGACATTTCATACAGTGAAAAATAATTTTTTTTTGCGAAATTGTCTAATTCTTTTTGTTTGAAACTAACGTAAATAAAAATTGTCTAAGAAAGTTTTTTTACGTACTAAAAGTGAAAATTATTGAAAAAAAATTGTCTTTTCAAAAATATTTTTCTAAGACATTTCATACAGTGAAAAATAATTTTTTTTTGCGAAACTGTCTAATTCTTTTTGTTTGAAACTAACGTCATTAAAAATTGTCTAAGAAAGTTTTTTTACGTACTAAAAGTGAAAATTATTGAAAAAAAATTGTCTTTTCAAAAAAATTTTTCTAAGACTTTTCATACAGTGAAAAATAATTTTTTTTTGCGAAACTATCCAATTCTTTTTGTTTGAAACTAACGTCATTAAAAATTGTCTAAAAAAGTTTTTTTACGTACTAAAAGTGAAAATTATTGAAAAAAATTTTCTTTTCAAAAAAAATTTTCAAAAATTTTTCTAAGACATTTCATACAGTGAAAAATAATTTTTTTTTGCGAAACTGTCTAATTCTTTTTGTTTGAAACTAACGTCATTAAAAATTGTCTAAGAAAGTTTTTTTACGTACTAAAAGTGAAAATTATTGAAAAAAAATTGTCTTTTCAAAAAAGTTTTTCTAAGACATTTCATACAGTGAAAAATAATTTTTTTTTGCGAAACTGTCTAATTCGTTTTGTTTGAAACTAACGTCATTAAAAATTGTCTAAGAAAGTTTTTTTACGTACTAAAAGTGAAAATTATTGAAAAAAAATTTTCTTTTCAAAAAAATTTTTCCAAGACCATTCATACAGTGAAAAATAATTTTTTTTTGCAAAACTGTCTAATTCTTTTTGTTTGAAACTAACGTCATTAAAAATTGTCTAAGAAAGTTTTTTTACGTACTAAAAGTGAAAATTATTGAAAAAAAATTGTCTTTTCAAAAAAATTTTTCTAAGACATTTCATACAGTGAAAAATAATTTTTTTTTGCGAAACTGTCTAATTCGTTTTGTTTGAAACTAACGTCATTAAAAATTGTCTAAGAAAGTTTTTTTACGTACTAAAAGTGAAAATTATTGAAAAAAAATTGTCTTTTCAAAAAAATTTTTCCAAGACATTTCATACAGTGAAAAATAATTTTTTTTTGCGAAACTGTCTAATTCTTTTTGTTTGAAACTAACGTCATTAAAAATGGTCTAAGAAAGTTTTTTTACGTACTAAAAGTGAAAATTATTGAAAAAAAATTGTCTTTTCAAAAATATTATTCTAAGACATTTCATACAGTGAAAAATAATTTTTTTTGCGAAACTGTCTAATTCTTTTTGTTTGAAACTAACGTCATTAAAAATTGTCTAAGAAAGTTTTTTTACGTACTAAAAGTGAAAATTATTAAAAAAAATTTTCTTTTCAAAAAAAATTTCAAAAATTTTTCTAAGACATTTCATACAGTGAAAAATCATTTTTTTTTGCGAAACTGTCTAATTCTTTTTGTTTGAAACTAACGTCATTACAAATTGTCTAAGAAAGTTTTTTTACGTACTAAAAGTGAAAATTATTGAAAAAAATTGTCTTTTCAAAAAAAATTTTCAAAAATTTTTCTAAGACATTTCATACAGTGAAAAATAATTTTTTTTTGCGAAAGTGTCTAAATCTTTTTGTTTGAAACTAACGTCATTAAAAATTGTCTAAGAAAGTTTTTTTACGTCCTAAAAGTGAAAATTATTGAAAAAAAAATGTCTTTTGAAAAAAATTTTTCTAAGACATTTCATACAGTGAAAAATAATTTTTTTTGCGAAACTATCCAATTCTTTTTGTTTGAAACTAACGTCATTAAAAATTGTCTAAGAAAGTTTTTTTACGTACTAAAAGTGAAAATTATTGAAAAAAAATTGTCTTTTCAAAAAAATTCTTCTAAGACATTTCATACAGTGAAAAATAATTTTTTTTTGCGAAACTGTCTAATTCTTTTTGTTTGAAACTAACGTCATTAAAAATTGTCTAAGAAAGTTTTTTTACGTACTAAAATTGAAAATTATTGAAAAAAAATTGTCTTTTCAAAAAAAATTTTCTAAGACATTTCATACAGTGAAAAATAATTTTTTTTTGCGAAACTGTCTAATTCTTTTTGTTTGAAACTAACGTCATTAAAAATTGTCTAAGAAAGTTTTTACGTACTAAAAGTGAAAATTATTGAAAAAAAATTGTTTTCAAAAAAATTTTTCTAAGACATTTCATACAGTGAAAAATAATTTTTTTTTGCGAAACTGTCTAATTCTTTTTGTTTGTAACTAACGTCATTAAAAATTGTCTAAGAAAGTTTTTTACGTACTAAAATTGAAAATTATTGAAAAAAAATTGTCTTTTCAAAAAAAATTTTCTAAGACATTTCATACAGTGAAAAATAATTTTTTTTTGCGAAACTATCCAATTCTTTTTGTTTGAAACTAACGTCATTAAAAATTGTCTAAGAAAGTTTTTTTACGTACTAAAAGTGAAAATTATTGAAAAAAATTTTCTTTTCAAAAAAAATTTTCAAAAATTTTTGTAAGACATTTCATACAGTGAAAAATAATTTTTTTTTGCGAAACTGTCTAATTCTTTTTGTTTGAAACTAACGTCATTACAAATTGTCTAAGAAAGTTTTTTTACGTACTAAAAGTGAAAATTATTGAAAAAAAATTGTCTTTTCAAAAAAGTTTTTCTAAGACATTTCATACAGTGAAAAATAATTTTTTTTTGCGAAACTGTCTAATTCGTTTTGTTTGAAACTAACGTCATTAAAAATTGTCTAAGAAAGTTTTTTTACGTACTAAAAGTGAAAATTATTGAAAAAAAATTTTCTTTCCAAAAAATTTTTCCAAGACATTTCATACAGTGAAAAATAATTTTTTTTTGCGAAACTGTCTAATTCTTTTTGTTTGAAACTAACGTCATTAAAAATTGTCTAAGAAAGTTTTTTTACGTACTAAAAGTGAAAATTATTGAAAAAAACTTTCTTTTCAAAAAAATTTTCAAAAATTTTTCTAAGACATTTCATACAGTGAAAAATAATTTTTTTTTGCGAAACTGTCTAATTCTTTTTGTTTGAAACTAACGTCATTAAAAATTGTCTAAGAAAGTTTTTTTACGTACTAAAAGTGAAAATTATTGAAAAAAAATTGTCTTTTCAAAAAAATTTTTCTAAGACATTTCATACAGTGAAAAATAATTTTTTTTTGCGAAACTGTCTAATTCTTTTTGTTTGAAACTAACGTCATTAAAAATTGTCAAAGAAAGTTTTTTTACGTACTAAAAGTGAAAATTATTGAAAAAAAAATTGTCTTTTCAAAAAAATTTTTCTAAGACATTTCATACAGTGAAAAATAATTTTTTTTTGCGAAACTATCCAATTCTTTTTGTTTGAAACTAACGTCATTAAAATTTGTCTAAGAAAGTTTTTTTACGTACTAAAAGTTAAAATTATTAAAAAAAATTTTCTTTTCAAAAAAAATTTCAAAAATTTTTCTAAGACATTTCATACAGTGAAAAATAATTTTTTTTTGCGAAACTGTCTAATTCTTTTTGTTTGAAACTAACGTCATTACAAATTGTCTAAGAAAGTTTTTTTACGTACTAACAGTGAAAATTATTGAAAAAAATTGTCTTTTCAAAAAAAATTTTCAAAAATTTTTCTAAGACATTTCATACAGTGAAAAATAATTTTTTTTTGCGAAAGTGTCTAAATCTTTTTGTTTGAAACTAACGTCATTAAAAATTGTCTAAGAAAGTTTTTTTACGTCCTAAAAGTGAAAATTATTGAAAAAAAAATGTCTTTTGAAAAAAATTTTTCTAAGACATTTCATACAGTGAAAAATAATTTTTTTTGCGAAACTATCTAATTCGTTTTGTTTGAAACTAACGTCATTAAAAATTGTCTAAGAAAGTTTTTTTACGTACTAAAAGTGAAAATTATTGAAAAAAAATTTTCTTTTCAAAAAAATTCTTCTAAGACATTTCATACAGTGAAAAATAATTTTTTTTTGCGAAACTGTCTAATTCTTTTTGTTTGAAACTAACGTCATTAAAAATTGTCTAAGAAAGTTTTTTTACGTACTAAAAGTGAAAATTATTGAAAAAAAATTGTGTTTTCAAAAAAATTTTTCTAAGACATTTCATACAGTGAAAAATAATTTTTTTTTGCGAAACTATCCAATTCTTTTTGTTTGAAACTAACGTCATTAAAATTTGTCTAAGAAAGTTTTTTTACGTACTAAAAGTTAAAATTATTAAAAAAAATTTTCTTTTCAAAAAAAATTTCAAAAATTTTTCTAAGACATTTCATACAGTGAAAAATAATTTTTTTTTGCGAAACTGTCTAATTCTTTTTGTTTGAAACTAACGTCATTACAAATTGTCTAAGAAAGTTTTTTTACGTACTAAAAGTGAAAATTATTGAAAAAAAATTGTCTTTTCAAAAACGTTTTTCTAAGACATTTCATACAGTGAAAAATAATTTTTTTTTGCGAATTTGTCTAATTCGTTTTGTTTGAAACTAACGTCATTAAAAATTGTCTAAGAAAGTTTTTTTACGTACTAAAAGTGAAAATTATTGAAAAAAAATTTTCTTTTCAAAAAAATTTTTCCAAGACATTTCATACAGTGAAAAATAATTTTTTTTTGCGAAACTGTCTAATTCTTTTTGTTTGAAACTAACGTCATTAAAAATTGTCTAAGAAAGTTTTTTTACGTACTAAAAGTGAAAATTATTGAAAAAAAATTGTCTTTTCAAAAAAATTTTTCTAAGACATTTCATACAGTGAAAAATAATTTTTTTTTGCGAAACTGTCTAATTCTTTTTGTTTGAAACTAACGTCATTAAAAATTGTCTAAGAAAGTTTTTTTACGTACTAAAAGTGAAAATTATTGAAAAAAAAATTGTCTTTTCAAAAAAATTTTTCTAAGACATTTCATACAGTGAAAAATAATTTTTTTTTGCGAAACTATCCAATTCTTTTTGTTTGAAACTAACGTCATTAAAATTTGTCTAAGAAAGTTTTTTTACGTACTAAAAGTTAAAATTATTAAAAAAAATTTTCTTTTCAAAAAAAATTTCAAAAATTTTTCTAAGACATTTCATACAGTGAAAAATAATTTTTTTTTGCGAAACTGTCTAATTCTTTTTGTTTGAAACTAACGTCATTACAAATTGTCTAAGAAAGTTTTTTTACGTACTAAAAGTGAAAATTATTGAAAAAAATTGTCTTTTCAAAAAAAATTTTCAAAAATTTTTCTAAGACATTTCATACAGTGAAAAATAATTTTTTTTTGCGAAAGTGTCTAAATCTTTTTGTTTGAAACTAACGTCATTAAAAATTGTCTAAGAAAGTTTTTTTACGTCCTAAAAGTGAAAATTATTGAAAAAAAAATGTCTTTTGAAAAAAATTTTTCTAAGACATTTCATACAGTGAAAAATAATTTTTTTTGCGAAACTATCTAATTCGTTTTGTTTGAAACTAACGTCATTAAAAATTGTCTAAGAAAGTTTTTTTACGTACTAAAAGTGAAAATTATTGAAAAAAAATTTTCTTTTCAAAAAAATTCTTCTAAGACATTTCATACAGTGAAAAATAATTTTTTTTTGCGAAACTGTCTAATTCTTTTTGTTTGAAACTAACGTCATTAAAAATTGTCTAAGAAAGTTTTTTTACGTACTAAAAGTGAAAATTATTGAAAAAAAATTGTGTTTTCAAAAAAATTTTTCTAAGACATTTCATACAGTGAAAAATAATTTTTTTTTGCGAAACTATCCAATTCTTTTTGTTTGAAACTAACGTCATTAAAATTTGTCTAAGAAAGTTTTTTTACGTACTAAAAGTTAAAATTATTAAAAAAAATTTTCTTTTCAAAAAAAATTTCAAAAATTTTTCTAAGACATTTCATACAGTGAAAAATAATTTTTTTTTGCGAAACTGTCTAATTCTTTTTGTTTGAAACTAACGTCATTACAAATTGTCTAAGAAAGTTTTTTTACGTACTAAAAGTGAAAATTATTGAAAAAAAATTGTCTTTTCAAAAACGTTTTTCTAAGACATTTCATACAGTGAAAAATAATTTTTTTTTGCGAATTTGTCTAATTCGTTTTGTTTGAAACTAACGTCATTAAAAATTGTCTAAGAAAGTTTTTTTACGTACTAAAAGTGAAAATTATTGAAAAAAAATTTTCTTTTCAAACAAATTTTTCCAAGACATTTCATACAGTGAAAAATAATTTTTTTTTGCGAAACTGTCTAATTCTTTTTGTTTGAAACTAACGTCATTAAAAATTGTCTAAGAAAGTTTTTTTACGTACTAAAAGTGAAAATTATTGAAAAAAAATTGTCTTTTCAAAAAAATTTTTTCTAAGACATTTCATACAGTGAAAAATAATTTTTTTTTGCGAAACTGTCTAATTCTTTTTGTTTGAAACTAACGTCATTAAAAATTGTCTAAGAAAGTTTTTTTACGTACTAAAAGTTAAAATTATTAAAAAAAATTTTCTTTTCAAAAAAAATTTTAAAAGTGAAAATTATTGAAAAAAAAATTGTCTTTTCAAAAAAATTTTTCTAAGACATTTCATACAGTGAAAAATAATTTTTTTTTGCGAAGCTATCCAATTCTTTTTGTTTGAAACTAACGTCATTAAAATTTGTCTAAGAAAGTTTTTTTACGTACTAAAAGTTAAAATTATTAAAAAAAATTTTCTTTTCAAAAAAAATTTCAAAAATTTTTCTAAGACATTTCATACAGTGAAAAATCATTTTTTTTGCGAAACTGTCTAATTCTTTTTGTTTGAAACTAACGTCATTACAAATTGTCTAAGAAAGTTTTTTTACGTACTAAAAGTGAAAATTATTGAAAAAAATTGTCTTTTCAAAAAAAATTTTCAAAAATTTTTCTAAGACATTTCATACAGTGAAAAATAATTTTTTTTTGCGAAAGTGTCTAAATCTTTTTGTTTGAAACTAACGTCATTAAAAATTGTCTAAGAAAGTTTTTTTACGTCCTAAAAGTGAAAATTATTGAAAAAAAAATGTCTTTTGAAAAAAATTTTTCTAAGACATTTCATACAGTGAAAAATAATTTTTTTTTGCGAAACTATCTAATTCGTTTTGTTTGAAACTAACGTCATTAAAAATTGTCTAAGAAAGTTTTTTTACGTACTAAAAGAAAAATTTTTTTGAAAAGAAAATTTTTCCAAGACATTTCATACAGTGAAAAATAATTTTTTTTTGCGAAACTGTCTAATTCTTTTTGTTTGAAACTAACGTCATTAAAAATTGTCTAAGAAAGTTTTTTTACGTACTAAAAGTGAAAATTATTGAAAAAAATTTTCTTTTCAAAAAAATTTTCAAAAATTTTTCTAAGACATTTCATACAGTGAAAAATAATTTTTTTTTGCGAAACTGTCTAATTCTTTTTGTTTGAAACTAACGTCATTAAAAATTGTCTAAGAAAGTTTTTTACGTACTAAAAGTGAAAATTATTGAAAAAAAATTGTGTTTTCAAAAAAATTTTTCTAAGACATTTCATACAGTGAAAAATAATATTTTTTTGCGAAACTGTCTAATTCTTTTTGTTTGAAACTAACGTCATTAAAAATTGTCTAAGAAAGTTTTTTTACGTACTAAAAGTGAAAATTATTGAAAAAAATTTTCTTTTCAAAAAAATTTTCAAAAATTTTTCTAAGACATTTCATACAGTGAAAAATAATTTTTTTTTGCGAAACTGTCTAATTCTTTTTGTTTGAAACTAACGTCATTAAAAATTGTCTAAGAAAGTTTTTTTACGTACTAAAAGTGAAAATTATTGAAAAAAAATTGTGTTTTCAAAAAAATTTTTCTAAGACATTTCATACAGTGAAAAATAATTTTTTTTTGCGAAACTGTCTAATTCTTTTTGTTTGAAACTAACGTCATTAAAAATTGTCTAAGAAAGTTTTTTTACGTACTAAAATTGAAAATTATTGAAAAAAAATTGTCTTTTCAAAAAAAATTTTCTAAGACATTTCATACAGTGAAAAATAATTTTTTTTGCGAAACTGTCTAATTCGTTTTGTTTGAAACTAACGTCATTAAAAATTGTCTAAGAAAGTTTTTTTACGTACTAAAAGTGAAAATTATTGAAAAAAAATTTTCTTTTCAAAAAAATTTTTCCAAGACATTTCATACAGTGAAAAATAATTTTTTTTTGCGAAACTGTCTAATTCTTTTTGTTTGAAACTAACGTCATTAAAAATTGTCTAAGAAAGTTTTTTTACGTACTAAAAGTGAAAATTATTGAAAAAAAATTGTCTTTTCAAAAAAGTTTTTCTAAGACATTTCATACAGTGAAAAATAATTTATTTTTTGCGAAACTGTCTAATTCGTTTTGTTTGAAACTAACGTCATTAAAAATTGTCTAAGAAAGTTTTTTTACGTACTAAAAGTGAAAATTATTGAAAAAAAATTTTGTTTTCAAAAAAATTTTTCCAAGACATTTAATACAGTGAAAAATAATTTTTTTTTGCGAAACTGTCTAATTCTTTTTGTTTGAAACTAACGTCATTAAAAATTGTCTAAGAAAGTTTTTTTACGTACTAAAAGTGAAAATTATTGAAAAAAAATTGTCTTTTCAAAAGAATTTTTCTAAGACATTTCATACAGTGAAAAATAATTTTTTTTTGCGAAACTGTCTAATTCTTTTTGTTTGAAACTAACGTCATTAAAAATTGTCTAAGAAAGTTTTTTTACGTACTAAAAGTTAAAATTATTAAAAAAAATTTTCTTTTCAAAAAAAATTTTCAAAAATTTTTCTAAGACATTTCATACAGTGAAAAATAATTTTTTTTTGCGAAACTGTCTAATTCTTTTTGTTTGAAACTAACGTCATTACAAATTGTCTAAGAAAGTTTTTTTACGTACTAAAAGTGAAAATTATTGAAAAAAATTGTCTTTTCAAAAAAAATTTCAAAAATTTTTCTAAGACATTTCATACAGTGAAAAATAATTTTTTTTTGCGAAACTGTCTAATTCTTTTTGTTTGAAACTAACGTCATTAAAAATTGTCTAAGAAAGTTTTTTTACGTACTAAAAGTGAAAATTATTGAAAAAAAATTGTGTTTTCAAAAAAATTTTTCTAAGACATTTCATACAGTGAAAAATAATTTTTTTTTGCGAAACTATCCAATTCTTTTTGTTTGAAACTAACGTCATTAAAATTTGTCTAAGAAAGTTTTTTTACGTACTAAAAGTTAAAATTATTAAAAAAAATTTTCTTTTCAAAAAAAATTTCAAAAATTTTTCTAAGACATTTCATACAGTGAAAAATAATTTTTTTTTGCGAAACTGTCTAATTCTTTTTGTTTGAAACTAACGTCATTACAAATTGTCTAAGAAAGTTTTTTTACGTACTAAAAGTGAAAATTATTGAAAAAAAATTGTCTTTTCAAAAACGTTTTTCTAAGACATTTCATACAGTGAAAAATAATTTTTTTTTGCGAAACTGTCTAATTCGTTTTGTTTGAAACTAACGTCATTAAAAATTGTCTAAGAAAGTTTTTTTACGTACTAAAAGTGAAAATTATTGAAAAAAAATTTTCTTTTCAAAAAAATTTTTCCAAGACATTTCATACAGTGAAAAATAGTTTTTTTTTGCGAAACTGTCTAATTCTTTTTGTTTGAAACTAACGTCATTAAAAATTGTCTAAGAAAGTTTTTTTACGTACTAAAAGTGAAAATTATTGAAAAAAAATTGTCTTTTCAAAAAAATTTTTTCTAAGACATTTCATACAGTGAAAAATAATTTTTTTTTGCGAAACTGTCTAATTCTTTTTGTTTGAAACTAACGTCATTAAAAATTGTCTAAGAAAGTTTTTTTACGTACTAAAAGTGAAAATTATTGAAAAAAAAATTGTCTTTTCAAAAAAATTTTTCTAAGACATTTCATACGGTGAAAAATAATTTTTTTTTGCGAAACTATCCAATTCTTTTTGTTTGAAACTAACGTCATTAAAATTTGTCTAAGAAAGTTTTTTTACGTACTAAAAGTTAAAATTATTAAAAAAAATTTTCTTTTCAAAAAAAATTTCAAAAATTTTTCTAAGACATTTCATACAGTGAAAAATCATTTTTTTTTGCGAAACTGTCTAATTCTTTTTGTTTGAAACTAACGTCATTACAAATTGTCTAAGAAAGTTTTTTTACGTACTAAAAGTGAAAATTATTGAAAAAAATTGTCTTTTCAAAAAAAATTTTCAAAAATTTTTCTAAGACATTTCATACAGTGAAAAATAATTTTTTTTTGCGAAAGTGTCTAAATCTTTTTGTTTGAAACTAACGTCATTAAAAATTGTCTAAGAAAGTTTTTTTACGTCCTAAAAGTGAAAATTATTGAAAAAAAAATGTCTTTTGAAAAAAATTTTTCTAAGACATTTCATACAGTGAAAAATAATTTTTTTTGCGAAACTATCTAATTCGTTTTGTTTGAAACTAACGTCATTAAAAATTGTCTAAGAAAGTTTTTTTACGTACTAAAAGTGAAAATTATTGAAAAAAAATTTTCTTTTCAAAAAAATTCTTCTAAGACATTTCATACAGTGAAAAATAATTTTTTTTTGCGAAACTGTCTAATTCTTTTTGTTTGAAACTAACGTCATTAAAAATTGTCTAAGAAAGTTTTTTTACGTACTAAAAGTGAAAATTATTGAAAAAAAATTGTGTTTTCAAAAAAATTTTTCTAAGACATTTCATACAGTGAAAAATAATTTTTTTTTGCGAAACTGTCTAATTCTTTTTGTTTGAAACTAACGTCATTAAAAATTGTCTAAGAAAGTTTTTTTACGTACTAAAATTGAAAATTATTGAAAAAAAATTGTCTTTTCAAAAAAAATTTTCTAAGACATTTCATACAGTGAAAAATAATTTTTTTTTGCGAAACTGTCTAATTCTTTTTGTTTGAAACTAACGTCATTAAAAATTGTCTAAGAAAGTTTTTTTACGTACTAAAAGTGAAAATTATTGAAGAAAAATTGTGTTTTCAAAAAAATTTTTCTAAGACATTTCATACAGTGAAAAATAATTTTTTTTTGCGAAACTGTCTAATTCTTTTTGTTTGAAACTAACGTCATTAAAAATTGTCTAAGAAAGTTTTTTTACGTACTAAAATTGAAAATTATTGAAAAAAAGTTGTCTTTTCAAAAAAAATTTTCTAAGACATTTCATACAGTGAAAAATAAATTTTTTTTGCGAAACTATCCAATTCTTTTTGTTTGAAACTAACGTCATTAAAAATTGTCTAAGAAAGTTTTTTTACGTACTAAAAGTGAAAATTATTGAAAAAAATTTTCTTTTCAAAAAAAATTTTCAAAAATTTTTGTAAGACATTTCATACAGTGAAAAATAATTTTTTTTTGCGAAACTGTCTAATTCTTTTTGTTTGAAACTAACGTCATTACAAATTGTCTAAGAAAGTTTTTTTACGTACTAAAAGTGAAAATTATTGAAAAAAAATTGTCTTTTCAAAAAAGTTTTTCTAAGACATTTCATACAGTGAAAAATAATTTTTTTTTGCGAAACTGTCTAATTCGTTTTGTTTGAAACTAACGTCATTAAAAATTGTCTAAGAAAGTTTTTTTACGTACTAAAAGTGAAAATTATTGAAAAAAATTTTCTTTTCAAAAAAATTTTCAAAAATTTTTCTAAGACATTTCATACAGTGAAAAATAATTTTTTTTTGCGAAACTGTCTAATTCTTTTTGTTTGAAACTAACGTCATTAAAAATTGTCTAAGAAAGTTTTTTTACGTACTAAAAGTGAAAATTATTGAAAAAAAATTGTGTTTTCAAAAAAATTTTTCTAAGACATTTCATACAGTGAAAAATAATTTTTTTTTGCGAAACTGTCTAATTCTTTTTGTTTGAAACTAACGTCATTAAAAATTGTCTAAGAAAGTTTTTTTACGTACTAAAATTGAAAATTATTGAAAAAAAATTGTCTTTTCAAAAAAAATTTTCTAAGACATTTCATACAGTGAAAAAAAATTTTTTTTTGCGAAACTGTCTAATTCTTTTTGTTTGAAACTAACGTCATTAAAAATTGTCTAAGAAAGTTTTTTTACGTACTAAAAGTGAAAATTAATGAAAAAAAATTGTGTTTTCAAAAAAATTTTTCTAAGACATTTCATACAGTGAAAAATAATTTTTTTTTGCGAAACTGTCTAATTCTTTTTGTTTGAAACTAACGTCATTAAAAATTGTCTAAGAAAGTTTTTTTACGTACTAAAAGTGAAAATTATTGAAAAAAAATTGTGTTTTCAAAAAAATTTTTCTAAGACATTTCATACAGTGAAAAATAATTTTTTTTGCGAAACTGTCTAATTCTTTTTGTTTGAAACTAACGTCATTAAAAATTGTCTAAGAAAGTTTTTTTACGTACTAAAATTGAAAATTATTGAAAAAAAGTTGTCTTTTCAAAAAAAATTTTCTAAGACATTTCATACAGTGAAAAATAAATTTTTTTTGCGAAACTATCCAATTCTTTTTGTTTGAAACTAACGTCATTAAAAATTGTCTAAGAAAGTTTTTTTACGTACTAAAAGTGAAAATTATTGAAAAAAATTTTCTTTTCAAAAAAAATTTTCAAAAATTTTTGTAAGACATTTCATACAGTGAAAAATAATTTTTTTTTGCGAAACTGTCTAATTCTTTTTGTTTGAAACTAACGTCATTACAAATTGTCTAAGAAAGTTTTTTTACGTACTAAAAGTGAAAATTATTGAAAAAAAATTGTCTTTTCAAAAAAGTTTTTCTAAGACATTTCATACAGTGAAAAATAATTTTTTTTTGCGAAACTGTCTAATTCGTTTTGTTTGAAACTAACGTCATTAAAAATTGTCTAAGAAAGTTTTTTTACGTACTAAAAGTGAAAATTATTGAAAAAAAATTTTCTTTCCAAAAAATTTTTCCAAGACATTTCATACAGTGAAAAATAATTTTTTTTTGCGAAACTGTCTAATTCTTTTTGTTTGAAACTAACGTCATTAAAAATTGTCTAAGAAAGTTTTTTTACGTACTAAAAGTGAAAATTATTGAAAAAAATTTTCTTTTCAAAAAAATTTTCAAAAATTTTTCTAAGACATTTCATACAGTGAAAAATAATTTTTTTTTGCGAAACTGTCTAATTCTTTTTGTTTGAAACTAACGTCATTAAAAATTGTCTAAGAAAGTTTTTTTACGTACTAAAAGTGAAAATTATTGAAAAAAAATTGTGTTTTCAAAAAAATTTTTCTAAGACATTTCATACAGTGAAAAATAATTTTTTTTTGCGAAACTGTCTAATTCTTTTTGTTTGAAACTAACGTCATTAAAAATTGTCTAAGAAAGTTTTTTTACGTACTAAAATTGAAAATTATTGAAAAAAAATTGTCTTTTCAAAAAAAATTTTCTAAGACATTTCATACAGTGAAAAAAAATTTTTTTTTGCGAAACTGTCTAATTCTTTTTGTTTGAAACTAACGTCATTAAAAATTGTCTAAGAAAGTTTTTTTACGTACTAAAAGTGAAAATTAATGAAAAAAAATTGTGTTTTCAAAAAAATTTTTCTAAGACATTTCATACAGTGAAAAATAATTTTTTTTTGCGAAACTGTCTAATTCTTTTTGTTTGAAACTAACGTCATTAAAAATTGTCTAAGAAAGTTTTTTTACGTACTAAAATTGAAAATTGTTGAAAAAAAATTGTCTTTCCAAAAAAAATTTTCTAAGACATTTCATACAGTGAAAAATAATTTTTTTTTGCGAAACTGTCTAATTCTTTTTGTTTGAAACTAACGTCATTAAAAATTGTCTAAGAAAGTTTTTTTACGTACTAAAAGTGAAAATTATTGAAAAAAAATTGTGTTTTCAAAAAAATTTTTCTAAGACATTTCATACAGTGAAAAATAATTTTTTTTTGCGAAACTGTCTAATTCGTTTTGTTTGAAACTAACGTCATTAAAAATTGTCTAAGAAAGTTTTTTTACGTACTAAAAGTGAAAATTATTGAAAAAAATTTTCTTTTCAAAAAAAATTTTCAAAAATTTTTCTAAGACATTTCATACAGTGAAAAATAATTTTTTTTTGCGAAACTGTCTAATTCTTTTTGTTTGAAACTAACGTCATTACAAATTGTCTAAGAAAGTTTTTTTACGTACTAAAAGTGAAAATTATTGAAAAAAAATTGTCTTTTCAAAAAAGTTTTTCTAAGACATTTCATACAGTGAAAAATAATTTTTTTTTGCGAAACTGTCTAATTCGTTTTGTTTGAAACTAACGTCATTAAAAATTGTCTAAGAAAGTTTTTTTACGTACTAAAAGTGAAAATTATTGAAAAAAAATTTTCTTTTCAAAAAAATTTTTCCAAGACATTTCATACAGTGAAAAATAATTTTTTTTTGCGAAACTGTCTAATTCTTTTTGTTTGAAACTAACGTCATTAAAAATTGTCTAAGAAAGTTTTTTTACGTACTAAAAGTGAAAATTATTGAAAAAAATTTTCTTTTCAAAAAAATTTTCAAAAATTTTTCTAAGACATTTCATACAGTGAAAAATAATTTTTTTTTGCGAAACTGTCTAATTCTTTTTGTTTGAAACTAACGTCATTAAAAATTGTCTAAGAAAGTTTTTTTACGTACTAAAAGTGAAAATTATTGAAAAAAAGTTGTCTTTTCAAAAAAATTTTTCTAAGACATTTCATACAGTGAAAAATAATTTTTTTTTGCGAAACTGTCTAATTCGTTTTGTTTGAAACTAACGTCATTAAAAATTGTCTAAGAAAGTTTTTTTACGTACTAAAAGTGAAAATTATTGAAAAAAAATTGTCTTTTCAAAAAAATTTTTCCAAGACATTTCATACAGTGAAAAATAATTTTTTTTTGCGAAACTGTCTAATTCTTTTTGTTTGAAACTAACGTCATTAAAAATTGTCTAAGAAAGTTTTTTTACGTACTAAAATTGAAAATTATTGAAAAAAAATTGTCTTTTCAAAAAAAATTTTCTAAGACATTTCATACAGTGAAAAATAATTTTTTTTTGCGAAACTGTCTAATTCTTTTTGTTTGAAACTAACGTCATTAAAAATTGTCTAAGAAAGTTTTTTTACGTACTAAAAGTGAAAATTATTGAAAAAAAATTGTGTTTTCAAAAAAATTTTTCTAAGACATTTCATACAGTGAAAAATAATTTTTTTTTGCGAAACTGTCTAATTCTTTTTGTTTGAAACTAACGTCATTAAAAATTGTCTAAGAAAGTTTTTTTACGTACTAAAATTGAAAATTATTGAAAAAAAATTGTCTTTTCAAAAAAAATTTTCTAAGACATTTCATACAGTGAAAAATAATTTTTTTTTGCGAAACTATCCAATTCTTTTTGTTTGAAACTAACGTCATTAAAAATTGTCTAAGAAAGTTTTTTTACGTACTAAAAGTGAAAATTATTGAAAAAAATTTTCTTTTCAAAAAAAATTTTCAAAAATTTTTGTAAGACATTTCATACAGTGAAAAATAATTTTTTTTTGCGAAACTGTCTAATTCTTTTTGTTTGAAACTAACGTCATTACAAATTGTCTAAGAAAGTTTTTTTACGTACTAAAAGTGAAAATTATTGAAAAAAAATTGTCTTTTCAAAAAAATTTTTCTAAGACATTTCATACAGTGAAAAATAATTTTTTTTTGCGAAACTGTCTAATTCGTTTTGTTTGAAACTAACGTCATTAAAAATTGTCTAGGAAAGTTTTTTTACGTACTAAAAGTGAAAATTATTGAAAAAAAATTTTCTTTTCAAAAAAATTTTTCCAAGACATTTCATACAGTGAAAAATAATTTTTTTTTGCGAAACTGTCTAATTCTTTTTGTTTGAAACTAACGTCATTAAAAATTGTCTAAGAAAGTTTTTTTACGTACTAAAAGTGAAAATTATTGAAAAAAATTTTCTTTTCAAAAAAATTTTCAAAAATTTTTCTAAGACATTTCATACAGTGAAAAATAATTTTTTTTTGCGAAACTGTCTAATTCTTTTTGTTTGAAACTAACGTCATTAAAAATTGTCTAAGAAAGTTTTTTTACGTACTAAAAGTGAAAATTATTGAAAAAAAATTGTCTTTTCAAAAAAATTTTTCTAAGACATTTCATACAGTGAAAAATAATTTTTTTTTGCGAAACTGTCTAATTCGTTTTGTTTGAAACTAACGTCATTAAAAATTGTCTAAGAAAGTTTTTTTACGTACTAAAAGTGAAAATTATTGAAAAAAAATTGTCTTTTCAAAAAAATTTTTCCAAGACATTTCATACAGTGAAAAATAATTTTTTTTTGCGAAACTGTCTAATTCTTTTTGTTTGAAACTAACGTCATTAAAAATTGTCTAAGAAAGTTTTTTTACGTACTAAAATTGAAAATTATTGAAAAAAAATTGTCTTTTCAAAAAAAATTTTCTAAGACCTTTCATACAGTGAAAAATAATTTTTTTTTGCGAAACTGTCTAATTCTTTTTGTTTGAAACTAACGTCATTAAAAATTGTCTAAGAAAGTTTTTTTACGTACTAAAAGTGAAAATTATTGAAAAAAAATTGTGTTTTCAAAAAAATTTTTCTAAGACATTTCATACAGTGAAAAATAATTTTTTTTTGCGAAACTGTCTAATTCTTTTTGTTTGAAACTAACGTCATTAAAAATTGTCTAAGAAAGTTTTTTTACGTACTAAAATTGAAAATTATTGAAAAAAAATTGTCTTTTCAAAAAAAATTTTCTAAGACATTTCATACAGTGAAAAATAATTTTTTTTTGCGAAACTATCCAATTCTTTTTGTTTGAAACTAACGTCATTAAAAATTGTCTAAGAAAGTTTTTTTACGTACTAAAAGTGAAAATTATTGAAAAAAATTTTCTTTTCAAAAAAAATTTTCAAAAATTTTTGTAAGACATTTCATACAGTGAAAAATAATTTTTTTTTGCGAAACTGTCTAATTCTTTTTGTTTGAAACTAACGTCATTACAAATTGTCTAAGAAAGTTTTTTTACGTACTAAAAGTGAAAATTATTGAAAAAAAATTGTCTTTTCAAAAAAGTTTTTCTAAGACATTTCATACAGTGAAAAATAATTTTTTTTTGCGAAACTGTCTAATTCGTTTTGTTTGAAACTAACGTCATTAAAAATTGTCTAAGAAAGTTTTTTTACGTACTAAAAGTGAAAATTATTGAAAAAAAATTTTCTTTAAAAAAAATTTTTCCAAGACATTTCATACAGTGAAAAATAATTTTTTTTTGCGAAACTGTCTAATTCTTTTTGTTTGAAACTAACGTCATTAAAAATTGTCTAAGAAAGTTTTTTTACGTACTAAAAGTGAAAATTATTGAAAAAAATTTTCTTTTCAAAAAAATTTTCAAAAATTTTTCTAAGACATTTCATACAGTGAAAAATAATTTTTTTTTGCGAAACTGTCTAATTCTTTTTGTTTGAAACTAACGTCATTAAAAATTGTCTAAGAAAGTTTTTTACGTACTAAAAGTGAAAATTATTGAAAAAAAATTGTGTTTTCAAAAAAATTTTTCTAAGACATTTCATACAGTGAAAAATAATATTTTTTTGCGAAACTGTCTAATTCTTTTTGTTTGAAACTAACGTCATTAAAAATTGTCTAAGAAAGTTTTTTTACGTACTAAAAGTGAAAATTATTGAAAAAAATTTTCTTTTCAAAAAAATTTTCAAAAATTTTTCTAAGACATTTCATACAGTGAAAAATAATTTTTTTTTGCGAAACTGTCTAATTCTTTTTGTTTGAAACTAACGTCATTAAAAATTGTCTAAGAAAGTTTTTTTACGTACTAAAAGTGAAAATTATTGAAAAAAAATTGTGTTTTCAAAAAAATTTTTCTAAGACATTTCATACAGTGAAAAATAATTTTTTTTTGCGAAACTGTCTAATTCTTTTTGTTTGAAACTAACGTCATTAAAAATTGTCTAAGAAAGTTTTTTTACGTACTAAAATTGAAAATTATTGAAAAAAAATTGTCTTTTCAAAAAAAATTTTCTAAGACATTTCATACAGTGAAAAATAATTTTTTTTGCGAAACTGTCTAATTCGTTTTGTTTGAAACTAACGTCATTAAAAATTGTCTAAGAAAGTTTTTTTACGTACTAAAAGTGAAAATTATTGAAAAAAAATTTTCTTTTCAAAAAAATTTTTCCAAGACATTTCATACAGTGAAAAATAATTTTTTTTTGCGAAACTGTCTAATTCTTTTTGTTTGAAACTAACGTCATTAAAAATTGTCTAAGAAAGTTTTTTTACGTACTAAAAGTGAAAATTATTGAAAAAAAATTGTCTTTTCAAAAAAGTTTTTCTAAGACATTTCATACAGTGAAAAATAATTTATTTTTTGCGAAACTGTCTAATTCGTTTTGTTTGAAACTAACGTCATTAAAAATTGTCTAAGAAAGTTTTTTTACGTACTAAAAGTGAAAATTATTGAAAAAAAATTTTGTTTTCAAAAAAATTTTTCCAAGACATTTCATACAGTGAAAAATAATTTTTTTTTGCGAAACTGTCTAATTCTTTTTGTTTGAAACTAACGTCATTAAAAATTGTCTAAGAAAGTTTTTTTACGTACTAAAAGTGAAAATTATTGAAAAAAAATTGTCTTTTCAAAAGAATTTTTCTAAGACATTTCATACAGTGAAAAATAATTTTTTTTTGCGAAACTGTCTAATTCTTTTTGTTTGAAACTAACGTCATTAAAAATTGTCTAAGAAAGTTTTTTTACGTACTAAAAGTGAAAATTATTGAAAAAAAATTTTCTTTTCAAAAAAATTTTCAAAAATTTTTCTAAGACATTTCATACAGTGAAAAATAGTTTTTTTTTGCGAAACTGTCTAATTCGTTTTGTTTGAAACTAACGTCATTAAAAATTGTCTAAGAAAGTTTTTTTAAGTACTAAAAGTGAAAATTATTGAAAAAAAATTGTCTTTTCAAAAAAATTTTTCTAAGACATTTCATACAGTGAAAAATAATTTTTTTTGCGAAACTGTCTAATTCGTTTTGTTTGAAACTAACGTCATTAGAAATTGTCTAAGAAAGTTTTTTTACGTACTAAAAGTGAAAATTATTGAAAAAAAATTTTCTTTTCAAAAAAATTTTTCCAAGACATTTCATACAGTGAAAAATAATTTTTTTTTGCGAAACTGTCTAATTCTTTTTGTTTGAAACTAACGTCATTAAAAATGGTCTAAGAAAGTTTTTTTACGTACTAGAAGTGAAAATTATTGAAAAAAAATTGTCTTTTCAAAAATATTATTCTAAGACATTTCATACAGTGAAAAATAATTTTTTTTGCGAAACTGTCTAATTCTTTTTGTTTGAAACTAACGTCATTAAAAATTGTCTAAGAAAGTTTTTTTACGTACTAAAAGTGAAAATTATTGAAAAAAAATTGTCTTTTCAAAAAAATTTTTCTAAGACATTTCATACAGTGAAAAATAATTTTTTTTTGCGAAACTATCCAATTCTTTTTGTTTGAAACTAACGTCATTAAAATTTGTCTAAGAAAGTTTTTTTACGTACTAAAAGTTAAAATTATTAAAAAAAATTTTCTTTTCAAAAAAAATTTCAAAAATTTTTCTAAGACATTTCATACAGTGAAAAATCATTTTTTTTTGCGAAACTGTCTAATTCTTTTTGTTTGAAACTAACGTCATTACAAATTGTCTAAGAAAGTTTTTTTACGTACTAAAAGTGAAAATTATTGAAAAAAAATTTTCTTTTCAAAAAAATTTTTCCAAGACATTTCATACAGTGAAAAATAATTTTTTTTTGCGAAACTGTCTAATTCGTTTTTTTTGAAACTAACGTCATTAAAAATTGTCTAAGAAAGTTTTTTTACGTACTAAAAGTGAAAATTATTGAAAAAAAATTGTGTTTTCAAAAAAATTTTTCTAAGACATTTCATACAGTGAAAAATAATTTTTTTTTGCGAAACTGTCTAATTCGTTTTGTTTGAAACTAACGTCATTAAAAATTGTCTAAGAAAGTTTTTTTACGTACTAAAAGTGAAAATTATTGAAAAAAAATTGTCTTTTCAAAAAAATTTTTCCAAGACATTTCATACAGTGAAAAATAATTTTTTTTTGCGAAACTGTCTAATTCTTTTTGTTTGAAACTAACGTCATTAAAAATGGTCTAAGAAAGTTTTTTTACGTACTAAAATTGAAAATTATTGAAAAAAATTTGTCTTTTCAAAAATATTATTCTAAGACATTTCATACAGTGAAAAATAATTTTTTTTGCGAAACTGTCTAATTCTTTTTGTTTGAAACTAACGTCATTAAAAATTGTCTAAGAAAGTTTTTTTACGTACTAAAAGTGAAAATTATTGAAAAAAAATTGTCTTTTCAAAAAAATTTTTCTAAGACATTTCATACAGTGAAAAATAATTTTTTTTTGCGAAATTATCCAATTCTTTTTGTTTGAAACTAACGTCATTAAAATTTGTCTAAGAAAGTTTTTTTACGTACTAAAAGTTAAAATTATTAAAAAAAATTTTCTTTTCAAAAAAAATTTCAAAAATTTTTCTAAGACATTTCATACAGTGAAAAATCATTTTTTTTTGCGAAACTGTCTAATTCTTTTTGTTTGAAACTAACGTCATTACAAATTGTCTAAGAAAGTTTTTTTACGTACTAAAAGTGAAAATTATTGAAAAAAATTGTCTTTTCAAAAAAAATTTTCAAAAATTTTTCTAAGACATTTCATACAGTGAAAAATAATTTTTTTTTGCGAAAGTGTCTAAATCTTTTTGTTTGAAACTAACGTCATTAAAAATTGTCTAAGAAAGTTTTTTTACGTCCTAAAAGTGAAAATTATTGAAAAAAAAATGTCTTTTGAAAAAAATTTTTCTAAGACATTTCATACAGTGAAAAATAATTTTTTTTGCGAAACTATCCAATTCTTTTTGTTTGAAACTAACGTCATTAAAAATTGTCTAAGAAAGTTTTTTTACGTACTAAAAGTGAAAATTATTGAAAAAAAATTGTCTTTTCAAAAAAATTCTTCTAAGACATTTCATACAGTGAAAAATAATTTTTTTTTGCGAAACTGTCTAATTCTTTTTGTTTGAAACTAACGTCATTAAAAATTGTCTAAGAAAGTTTTTTTACGTACTAAAATTGAAAATTATTGAAAAAAAATTGTCTTTTCAAAAAAAATTTTCTAAGACATTTCATACAGTGAAAAATAATTTTTTTTTGCGAAACTGTCTAATTCTTTTTGTTTGAAACTAACGTCATTAAAAATTGTCTAAGAAAGTTTTTACGTACTAAAAGTGAAAATTATTGAAAAAAAATTGTTTTCAAAAAAATTTTTCTAAGACATTTCATACAGTGAAAAATAATTTTTTTTTGCGAAACTGTCTAATTCTTTTTGTTTGTAACTAACGTCATTAAAAATTGTCTAAGAAAGTTTTTTACGTACTAAAATTGAAAATTATTGAAAAGAAATTGTCTTTTCAAAAAAAATTTTCTAAGACATTTCATACAGTGAAAAATAATTTTTTTTTGCGAAACTATCCAATTCTTTTTGTTTGAAACTAACGTCATTAAAAATTGTCTAAGAAAGTTTTTTTACGTACTAAAAGTGAAAATTATTGAAAAAAATTTTCTTTTCAAAAAAAATTTTCAAAAATTTTTGTAAGACATTTCATACAGTGAAAAATAATTTTTTTTTGCGAAACTGTCTAATTCTTTTTGTTTGAAACTAACGTCATTACAAATTGTCTAAGAAAGTTTTTTTACGTACTAAAAGTGAAAATTATTGAAAAAAAATTGTCTTTTCAAAAAAGTTTTTCTAAGACATTTCATACAGTGAAAAATAATTTTTTTTTGCGAAACTGTCTAATTCGTTTTGTTTGAAACTAACGTCATTAAAATTTGTCTAAGAAAGTTTTTTTACGTACTAAAAGTGAAAATTATTGAAAAAAAATTTTCTTTCCAAAAAATTTTTCCAAGACATTTCATACAGTGAAAAATAATTTTTTTTTGCGAAACTGTCTAATTCTTTTTGTTTGAAACTAACGTCATTAAAAATTGTCTAAGAAAGTTTTTTTACGTACTAAAAGTGAAAATTATTGAAAAAAATTTTCTTTTCAAAAAAATTTTCAAAAATTTTTCTAAGACATTTCATACAGTGAAAAATAATTTTTTTTTGCGAAACTGTCTAATTCTTTTTGTTTGAAACTAACGTCATTAAAAATTGTCTAAGAAAGTTTTTTTACGTACTAAAAGTGAAAATTATTGAAAAAAAATTGTCTTTTCAAAAAAATTTTTCTAAGACATTTCATACAGTGAAAAATAATTTTTTTTTGCGAAACTGTCTAATTCTTTTTGTTTGAAACTAACGTCATTAAAAATTGTCTAAGAAAGTTTTTTTACGTACTAAAAGTGAAAATTATTGAAAAAAAAATTGTCTTTTCAAAAAAATTTTTCTAAGACATTTCATACAGTGAAAAATAATTTTTTTTTGCGAAACTATCCAATTCTTTTTGTTTGAAACTAACGTCATTAAAATTTGTCTAAGAAAGTTTTTTTACGTACTAAAAGTTAAAATTATTAAAAAAAATTTTCTTTTCAAAAAAAATTTCAAAAATTTTTCTAAGACATTTCATACAGTGAAAAATAATTTTTTTTTGCGAAACTGTCTAATTCTTTTTGTTTGAAACTAACGTCATTACAAATTGTCTAAGAAAGTTTTTTTACGTACTAACAGTGAAAATTATTGAAAAAAATTGTCTTTTCAAAAAAAATTTTCAAAAATTTTTCTAAGACATTTCATACAGTGAAAAATAATTTTTTTTTGCGAAAGTGTCTAAATCTTTTTGTTTGAAACTAACGTCATTAAAAATTGTCTAAGAAAGTTTTTTTACGTCCTAAAAGTGAAAATTATTGAAAAAAAAATGTCTTTTGAAAAAAATTTTTCTAAGACATTTCATACAGTGAAAAATAATTTTTTTTGCGAAACTATCTAATTCGTTTTGTTTGAAACTAACGTCATTAAAAATTGTCTAAGAAAGTTTTTTTACGTACTAAAAGTGAAAATTATTGAAAAAAAATTTTCTTTTCAAAAAAATTCTTCTAAGACATTTCATACAGTGAAAAATAATTTTTTTTTGCGAAACTGTCTAATTCTTTTTGTTTGAAACTAACGTCATTAAAAATTGTCTAAGAAAGTTTTTTTACGTACTAAAAGTGAAAATTATTGAAAAAAAATTGTGTTTTCAAAAAAACTTTTCTAAGACATTTCATACAGTGAAAAATAATTTTTTTTTGCGAAACTATCCAATTCTTTTTGTTTGAAACTAACGTCATTAAAATTTGTCTAAGAAAGTTTTTTTACGTACTAAAAGTTAAAATTATTAAAAAAAATTTTCTTTTCAAAAAAAATTTCAAAAATTTTTCTAAGACATTTCATACAGTGAAAAATAATTTTTTTTTGCGAAACTGTCTAATTCTTTTTGTTTGAAACTAACGTCATTACAAATTGTCTAAGAAAGTTTTTTTACGTACTAAAAGTGAAAATTATTGAAAAAAAATTGTCTTTTCAAAAACGTTTTTCTAAGACATTTCATACAGTGAAAAATAATTTTTTTTTGCGAATTTGTGTAATTCGTTTTGTTTGAAACTAACGTCATTAAAAATTGTCTAAGAAAGTTTTTTTACGTACTAAAAGTGAAAATTATTGAAAAAAAATTTTCTTTTCAAAAAAATTTTTCCAAGACATTTCATACAGTGAAAAATAATTTTTTTTTGCGAAACTGTCTAATTCTTTTTGTTTGAAACTAACGTCATTAAAAATTGTCTAAGAAAGTTTTTTTACGTACTAAAAGTGAAAATTATTGAAAAAAAATTGTCTTTTCAAAAAAATTTTTCTAAGACATTTCATACAGTGAAAAATAATTTTTTTTTGCGAAACTGTCTAATTCTTTTTGTTTGAAACTAACGTCATTAAAAATTGTCTAAGAAAGTTTTTTTACGTACTAAAAGTGAAAATTATTGAAAAAAAAATTGTCTTTTCAAAAAAATTTTTCTAAGACATTTCATACAGTGAAAAATAATTTTTTTTTGCGAAACTATCCAATTCTTTTTGTTTGAAACTAACGTCATTAAAATTTGTCTAAGAAAGTTTTTTTACGTACTAAAAGTTAAAATTATTAAAAAAAATTTTCTTTTCAAAAAAAATTTCAAAAATTTTTCTAAGACATTTCATACAGTGAAAAATAATTTTTTTTTGCGAAACTGTCTAATTCTTTTTGTTTGAAACTAACGTCATTACAAATTGTCTAAGAAAGTTTTTTTACGTACTAAAAGTGAAAATTATTGAAAAAAATTGTCTTTTCAAAAAAAATTTTCAAAATTCTTCTAAGACATTTCATACAGTGAAAAATAATTTTTTTTTGCGAAAGTGTCTAAATCTTTTTGTTTGAAACTAACGTCATTAAAAATTGTCTAAGAAAGTTTTTTTACGTCCTAAAAGTGAAAATTATTGAAAAAAAAATGTCTTTTGAAAAAAATTTTTCTAAGACATTTCATACAGTGAAAAATAATTTTTTTTGCGAAACTATCTAATTCGTTTTGTTTGAAACTAACGTCATTAAAAATTGTCTAAGAAAGTTTTTTTACGTACTAAAAGTGAAAATTATTGAAAAAAAATTTTCTTTTCAAAAAAATTCTTCTAAGACATTTCATACAGTGAAAAATAATTTTTTTTTGCGAAACTGTCTAATTCTTTTTGTTTGAAACTAACGTCATTAAAAATTGTCTAAGAAAGTTTTTTTACGTACTAAAAGTGAAAATTATTGAAAAAAAATTGTGTTTTCAAAAAAATTTTTCTAAGACATTTCATACAGTGAAAAATAATTTTTTTTTGCGAAACTATCCAATTCTTTTTGTTTGAAACTAACGTCATTAAAATTTGTCTAAGAAAGTTTTTTTACGTACTAAAAGTTAAAATTATTAAAAAAAATTTTCTTTTCAAAAAAAATTTCAAAAATTTTTCTAAGACATTTCATACAGTGAAAAATAATTTTTTTTTGCGAAACTGTCTAATTCTTTTTGTTTGAAACTAACGTCATTAAAAATTGTCTAAGAAAGTTTTTTTACGTACTAAAAGTGAAAATTATTGAAAAAAAATTGTCTTTTCAAAAACGTTTTTCTAAGACATTTCATACAGTGAAAAATAATTTTTTTTTGCGAATTTGTCTAATTCGTTTTGTTTGAAACTAACGTCATTAAAAATTGTCTAAGAAAGTTTTTTTACGTACTAAAAGTGAAAATTATTGAAAAAAAATTTTCTTTTCAAACAAACTTTTCCAAGACATTTCATACAGTGAAAAATAATTTTTTTTTGCGAAACTGTCTAATTCTTTTTGTTTGAAACTAACGTCATTAAAAATTGTCTAAGAAAGTTTTTTTACGTACTAAAAGTGAAAATTATTGAAAAAAAATTGTCTTTTCAAAAAAATTTTTTCTAAGACATTTCATACAGTGAAAAATAATTTTTTTTTGCGAAACTGTCTAATTCTTTTTGTTTGAAACTAACGTCATTAAAAATTGTCTAAGAAAGTTTTTTTACGTACTAAAAGTTAAAATTATTAAAAAAAATTTTCTTTTCAAAAAAAATTTTAAAAGTGAAAATTATTGAAAAAAAAATTGTCTTTTCAAAAAAATTTTTCTAAGACATTTCATACAGTGAAAAATAATTTTTTTTTGCGAAGCTATCCAATTCTTTTTGTTTGAAACTAACGTCATTAAAATTTGTCTAAGAAAGTTTTTTTACGTACTAAAAGTTAAAATTATTAAAAAAAATTTTCTTTTCAAAAAAAATTTCAAAAATTTTTCTAAGACATTTCATACAGTGAAAAATCATTTTTTTTGCGAAACTGTCTAATTCTTTTTGTTTGAAACTAACGTCATTACAAATTGTCTAAGAAAGTTTTTTTACGTACTAAAAGTGAAAATTATTGAAAAAAATTTTCTTTTCAAAAAAAATTTTCAAAAATTTTTCTAAGACATTTCATACAGTGAAAAATAATTTTTTTTTGCGAAAGTGTCTAAATCTTTTTGTTTGAAACTAACGTCATTAAAAATTGTCTAAGAAAGTTTTTTTACGTCCTAAAAGTGAAAATTATTGAAAAAAAAATGTCTTTTGAAAAAAATTTTTCTAAGACATTTCATACAGTGAAAAATAATTTTTTTTGCGAAACTATCTAATTCGTTTTGTTTGAAACTAACGTCATTAAAAATTGTCTAAGAAAGTTTTTTTACGTACTAAAAGTGAAAATTATTGAAAAAAAATTTTCTTTTCAAAAAAATTCTTCTAAGACATTTCATACAGTGAAAAATAATTTTTTTTTGCGAAACTGTCTAATTCTTTTTGTTTGAAACTAACGTCATTAAAAATTGTCTAAGAAAGTTTTTTTACGTACTAAAAGTGAAAATTATTGAAAAAAAATTGTGTTTTCAAAAAAATTTTTCTAAGACATTTCATACAGTGAAAAATAATTTTTTTTTGCGAAACTGTCTAATTCTTTTTGTTTGAAACTAACGTCATTAAAAATTGTCTAAGAAAGTTTTTTTACGTACTAAAATTGAAAATTATTGAAAAAAAATTGTCTTTTCAAAAAAAATTTTCTAAGACATTTCATACAGTGAAAAATAATTTTTTTTTGCGAAACTGTCTAATTCTTTTTGTTTGAAACTAACGTCATTAAAAATTGTCTAAGAAAGTTTTTTTACGTACTAAAAGTGAAAATTATTGAAAAAAAATTGTGTTTTCAAAAAAATTTTTCTAAGACATTTCATACAGTGAAAAATAATTTTTTTTTGCGAAACTGTCTAATTCTTTTTGTTTGAAACTAACGTCATTAAAAATTGTCTAAGAAAGTTTTTTTACGTACTAAAATTGAAAATTATTGAAAAAAAATTGTCTTTTCAAAAAAAAGTTTCTAAGACATTTCATACAGTGAAAAATAATTTTTTTTTGCGAAACTATCCAATTCTTTTTGTTTGAAACTAACGTCATTAAAAATTGTCTAAGAAAGTTTTTTTACGTACTAAAAGTGAAAATTATTGAAAAAAATTTTCTTTTCAAAAAAAATTTTCAAAAATTTTTGTAAGACATTTCATACAGTGAAAAATAATTTTTTTTTGCGAAACTGTCTAATTCTTTTTGTTTGAAACTAACGTCATTACAAATTGTCTAAGAAAGTTTTTTTACGTACTAAAAGTGAAAATTATTGAAAAAAAATTGTCTTTTCAAAAAAGTTTTTCTAAGACATTTCATACAGTGAAAAATAATTTTTTTTTGCGAAACTGTCTAATTCGTTTTGTTTGAAACTAACGTCATTAAAAATTGTCTAAGAAAGTTTTTTTACGTACTAAAAGTGAAAATTATTGAAAAAAATTTTCTTTTCAAAAAAATTTTCAAAAATTTTTCTAAGACATTTCATACAGTGAAAAATAATTTTTTTTTGCGAAACTGTCTAATTCTTTTTGTTTGAAACTAACGTCATTAAAAATTGTCTAAGAAAGTTTTTTTACGTACTAAAAGTGAAAATTATTGAAAAAAAATTGTGTTTTCAAAAAAATTTTTCTAAGACATTTCATACAGTGAAAAATAATTTTTTTTTGCGAAACTGTCTAATTCTTTTTGTTTGAAACTAACGTCATTAAAAATTGTCTAAGAAAGTTTTTTTACGTACTAAAATTGAAAATTATTGAAAAAAATTTGTCTTTTCAAAAAAAATTTTCTAAGACATTTCATACAGTGAAAAATAATTTTTTTTTGCGAAACTGTCTAATTCTTTTTGTTTGAAACTAACGTCATTAAAAATTGTCTAAGAAAGTTTTTTTACGTACTAAAAGTGAAAATTATTGAAAAAAAATTGTGTTTTCAAAAAAATTTTTCTAAGACATTTCATACAGTGAAAAATAATTTTTTTTTGCGAAACTGTCTAATTCTTTTTGTTTGAAACTAACGTCATTAAAAATTGTCTAAGAAAGTTTTTTTACGTACTAAAAGTGAAAATTATTGAAAAAAATTTTCTTTTCAAAAAAAATTTTCAAAAATTTTTCTAAGACATTTCATACAGTGAAAAATCATTTTTTTTTGCGAAACTGTCTAATTCTTTTTGTTTGAAACTAACGTCATTACAAATTGTCTAAGAAAGTTTTTTTACGTACTAAAAGTGAAAATTATTGAAAAAAAATTGTCTTTTCAAAAAAGTTTTTCTAAGACATTTCATACAGTGAAAAATAATTTTTTTTTGCGAAACTGTCCAATTCTTTTTGTTTGAAACTAACGTCATTAAAAATTGTCTAAGAAAGTTTTTTTACGTACTAAAAGTGAAAATTATTGAAAAAAAATTGTCTTTTCAAAAAAATTTTTCTAAGACATTTCATACAGTAAAAAATAATTTTTTTTTGCGAAACTGTCTAATTCTTTTTGTTTGAAACTAACGTCATTAAAAATTGTCTAAGAAAGTTTTTTTACGTACTAAAAGTGAAAATTATTGAAAAAAATATTCTTTTCAAAAAAATTTTCAAAAATTTTCTAAGACATTTCATACAGTGAAAAATAATTTTTTTTTGCGAAACTGTCTAATTCGTTTTGTTTGAAACTAACGTCATTAAAAATTGTCTAAGAAAGTTTTTTTAAGTACTAAACGTGAAAATTATTGAAAAAAAATTGTCTTTTCAAAAAAATTTTTCTAAGACATTTCATACAGTGAAAAATAATTTTTTTTTGCGAAACTGTCTAATTCTTTTTGTTTGAAACTAACGTCATTAAAAATTGTCTAAGAAAGTTTTTTTACGTCCTAAAAGTGAAAATTATTGAAAAAAAAATGTCTTTTCAAAAAAGTTTTTCTAAGACATTTCATACAGTGAAAAATAATTTTTTTTTGCGAAACTGTCCAATTCTTTTTGTTTGAAACTAACGTCATTAAAAATTGTCTAAGAAAGTTTTTTTACGTACTAAAAGTGAAAATTATTGAAAAAAAAATTTCTTTTCAAAAAAATTTTTCTAAGACATTTCATAGAATGAAAAATAATTTTTTTTTGCGAAACTGTCTAATTCTTTTTGTTTGAAACTAACGTCATTAAAAATGGTCTAAGAAAAGTGAAAATTATTGAAAAAAAATTGTCTTTTCAAAAATATTTTTCTAAGACATTTCATACAGTGAAAAATAATTTTTTTTGCGAAACTGTCTAATTCTTTTTGTTTGAAACTAACGTCATTAAAAATTGTCTAAGAAAGTTTTTTTACGTACTAAAAGTGAAAATTATTGAAAAAAAATTGTCTTTTCAAAAAAATTTTTCTAAGACATTTCATACAGTGAAAAATAATTTTTTTTTGCGAAACTATCCAATTCTTTTTGTTTGAAACTAACGTCATTAAAATTTGTCTAAGAAAGCTTTTTTACGTACTAAAAGTGAAAATTATTGAAAAAAATTGTCTTTTCAAAAAAAATTTTCAAAAATTTTTCTAAGACATTTCATACAGTGAAAAATAATTTTTTTTGCGAAACTATCCAATTATTTTTGTTTGAAACTAACGTCATTAAAAATTGTCTAAGAAAGTTTTTTTACGCACTAAAAGTGAAAATTATTGAAAAAAAATTTTCTTTTCAAAAAAATTTTTCTAAGACATTTCATACAGTGAAAAATAATTTTTTTTTGCGAAACTGTCTAATTCTTTTTGTTTGAAACTAACGTCATTAAAAATTGTCTAAGAAAGTTTTTTTACGTACTAAAAGTGAAAATTATTGAAAATAATTGTGTTTTCAAAAAAATTTTTCTAAGACATTTCATACAGTGAAAAATAATTTTTTTTTGCGAAACTGTCTAATTCTTTTTGTTTGAAACTAACGTCATTAAAAATTGTCTAAGAAAGTTTTTTTACGTACTAAAATTGAAAATTATTGAAAAAAAATTGTCTTTTCAAAAAAATTTTTCTAAGACATTTCATACAGTGAAAAATAATTTTTTTTTTGCGAAACTATCCAATTCTTTTTGTTTGAAACTAACGTCATTAAAAATTGTCTAAGAAAGTTTTTTTACGTACTAAAAGTGAAAATTATTGAAAAAAATTTTCTTTTCAAAAAAAATTTTCAAAAATTTTTCTAAGACATTTCATACAGTGAAAAATAATTTTTTTTTGCGAAACTGTCTAATTCTTTTTGTTTGAAACTAACGTCATTAAAAATTGTCTAAGAAAGTTTTTTTACGTACTAAAAGTGAAAATTATTGAAAAAAAATTGTCTTTTCAAAAAAATTTTTCCAAGACATTTCATACAGTGAAAAATAATTTTTTTTTGCGAAACTGTCTAATTCTTTTTGTTTGAAATTAACGTCATTAAAAATTGTGTAAGAAAGTTTTTTTAAGTACTAAAAGTGAAAATTATTGAAAAAAAATTGTCTTTTCAAAAAAATTTTTCTAAGACATTTCATACAGTGAAAAATAATTTTTTTTTTGCGAAACTGTCTAATTCGTTTTGTTTGAAACTAACGTCAATACAAATTGTCTAAGAAAGTTTTTTTACGTACTAAAAGTGAAAATTATTGAAAAAAAATTTTCTTTTCAAAAAAATTTTTCCAAGACATTTCATACAGTGAAAAATAATTTTTTTTTGCGAAACTGTCTAATTCGTTTTTTTTTAAACTACCGTCATTAAAAATTGTCTAAGAAAGTTTTTTTACGTACTAAAAGTGAAAATTATTGAAAAAAAATTATCTTTTCAAAAAAATTTTTCTAAGACATTTCATACAGTGAAAAATAATTTTTTTTTGCGAAACTGTCTAATTCGTTTTGTTTGAAACTAACGTCATTAAAAATTGTCTAAGAAAGTTTTTTTACGTACTAAAAGTGAAAATTATTGAAAAAAATTTTCTTTTCAAAAAAAATTTTCAAAAATTTTTGTAAGACATTTCATACAGTGAAAAATAATTTTTTTTTGCGAAACTGTCTAATTCTTTTTGTTTGAAACTAACGTCATTACAAATTGTCTAAGAAAGTTTTTTTACGTACTAAAAGTGAAAATTATTGAAAAAAAATTGTCTTTTCAAAAAAGTTTTTCTAAGACATTTCATACAGTGAAAAATAATTTTTTTTTGCGAAACTGTCTAATTCGTTTTGTTTGAAACTAACGTCATTAAAAATTGTCTAAGAAAGTTTTTTTACGTACTAAAAGTGAAAATTATTGAAAAAAAATTTTCTTTCCAAAAAAATTTTCCAAGACATTTCATACAGTGAAAAATAATTTTTTTTTGCGAAACTGTCTAATTCTTTTTGTTTGAAACTAACGTCATTAAAAATTGTCTAAGAAAGTTTTTTTACGTACTAAAAGTGAAAATTATTGAAAAAAATTTTCTTTTCAAAAAAATTTTCAAAAATTTTTCTAAGACATTTCATACAGTGAAAAATAATTTTTTTTTGCGAAACTGTCTAATTCTTTTTGTTTGAAACTAACGTCATTAAAAATTGTCTAAGAAAGCTTTTTTACGTACTAAAAGTGAAAATTATTGAAAAAAAATTGTGTTTTCAAAAAAATTTTTCTAAGACATTTCATACAGTGAAAAATAATTTTTTTTTGCGAAACTGTCTAATTCTTTTTGTTTGAAACTAACGTCATTAAAAATTGTCTAAGAAAGTTTTTTTACGTACTAAAATTGAAAATTATTGAAAAAAATTTGTCTTTTCAAAAAAAATTTTCTAAGACATTTCATACAGTGAAAAATAATTTTTTTTTGCGAAACTGTCTAATTCTTTTTGTTTGAAACTAACGTCATTAAAAATTGTCTAAGAAAGTTTTTTTACGTACTAAAAGTGAAAATTATTGAAAAAAAATTGTGTTTTCAAAAAAATTTTTCTAAGACATTTCATACAGTGAAAAATAATTTTTTTTTGCGAAACTGTCTAATTCGTTTTGTTTGAAACTAACGTCATTAAAAATTGTCTAAGAAAGTTTTTTTACGTACTAAAAGTGAAAATTATTGAAAAAAATTTTCTTTTCAAAAAAAATTTTCAAAAATTTTTCTAAGACATTTCATACAGTGAAAAATAATTTTTTTTTGCGAAACTGTCTAATTCTTTTTGTTTGAAACTAACGTCATTACAAATTGTCTAAGAAAGTTTTTTTACGTACTAAAAGTGAAAATTATTGAAAAAAAATTGTCTTTTCAAAAAAGTTTTTCTAAGACATTTCATACAGTGAAAAATAATTTTTTTTTGCGAAACTGTCCAATTCTTTTTGTTTGAAACTAACGTCATTAAAAATTGTCTAAGAAAGTTTTTTTACGTACTAAAAGTGAAAATTATTGAAAAAAAATTGTCTTTTCAAAAAAATTTTTCTAAGACATTTCATACAGTAAAAAATAATTTTTTTTTGCGAAACTGTCTAATTCTTTTTGTTTGAAACTAACGTCATTAAAAATTGTCTAAGAAAGTTTTTTTACGTACTAAAAGTGAAAATTATTGAAAAAAATATTCTTTTCAAAAAAATTTTCAAAAATTTTCTAAGACATTTCATACAGTGAAAAATAATTTTTTTTTGCGAAACTGTCTAATTCGTTTTGTTTAAAACTAACGTCATTAAAAATTGTCTAAGAAAGTTTTTTTAAGTACTAAACGTGAAAATTATTGAAAAAAAATTGTCTTTTCAAAAAAATTTTTCTAAGACATTTCATACAGTGAAAAATAATTTTTTTTTGCGAAACTGTCTAATTCTTTTTGTTTGAAACTAACGTCATTAAAAATTGTCTAAGAAAGTTTTTTTACGTCCTAAAAGTGAAAATTATTGAAAAGAAAATGTCTTTTCAAAAAAGTTTTTCTAAGACATTTCATACAGTGAAAAATAATTTTTTTTTGCGAAACTGTCCAATTCTTTTTGTTTGAAACTAACGTCATTAAAAATTGTCTAAGAAAGTTTTTTTACGTACTAAAAGTGAAAATTATTGAAAAAAAAATTTCTTTTCAAAAAAATTTTTCTAAGACATTTCATAGAGTGAAAAATAATTTTTTTTTGCGAAACTGTCTAATTCTTTTTGTTTGAAACTAACGTCATTAAAAATGGTCTAAGAAAGTTTTTTTACGTACTAAAAGTGAAAATTATTGAAAAAAAATTGTCTTTTCAAAAATATTTTTCTAAGACATTTCATACAGTGAAAAATAATTTTTTTTGCGAAACTGTCTAATTCTTTTTGTTTGAAACTAACGTCATTAAAAATTGTCTAAGAAAGTTTTTTTACGTACTAAAAGTGAAAATTATTGAAAAAAAATTGTCTTTTCAAAAAAATTTTTCTAAGACATTTCATACAGTGAAAAATAATTTTTTTTTGCGAAACTATCCAATTCTTTTTGTTTGAAACTAACGTCATTAAAATTTGTCTAAGAAAGTTTTTTTACGTACTAAAAGTGAAAATTATTGAAAAAAATTGTCTTTTCAAAAAAAATTTTCAAAAGTTTTTCTAAGACATTTCATACAGTGAAAAATAATTTTTTTTGCGAAACTATCCAATTATTTTTGTTTGAAACTAACGTCATTAAAAATTGTCTAAGAAAGTTTTTTTACGCACTAAAAGTGAAAATTATTGAAAAAAAATTTTCTTTTCAAAAAAATTTTTCTAAGACATTTCATACAGTGAAAAATAATTTTTTTTTGCGAAACTGTCTAATTCTTTTTGTTTGAAACTAACGTCATTAAAAATTGTCTAAGAAAGTTTTTTTACGTACTAAAAGTGAAAATTATTGAAAATAATTGTGTTTTCAAAAAAATTTTTCTAAGACATTTCATACAGTGAAAAATAATTTTTTTTTGCGAAACTGTCTAATTCTTTTTGTTTGAAACTAACGTCATTAAAAATTGTCTAAGAAAGTTTTTTTACGTACTAAAATTGAAAATTATTGAAAAAAAATTGTCTTTTCAAAAAAATTTTTCTAAGACATTTCATACAGTGAAAAATAATTTTTTTTTTGCGAAACTATCCAATTCTTTTTGTTTGAAACTAACGTCATTAAAAATTGTCTAAGAAAGTTTTTTTACGTACTAAAAGTGAAAATTATTGAAAAAACATTGTGTTTTCAAAAAAATTTTTCTAAGACATTTCATACAGTGAAAAATAATTTTTTTTTGCGAAACTGTCTAATTCGTTTTGTTTGAAACTAACGTCATTAAAAATTGTCTAAGAAAGTTTTTTTACGTACTAAAAGTGAAAATTATTGAAAAAAATTTTCTTTTCAAAAAAAATTTTCAAAAATTTTTCTAAGACATTTCATACAGTGAAAAATAATTTTTTTTTGCGAAACTGTCTAATTCTTTTTGTTTGAAACTAACGTCATTACAAATTGTCTAAGAAAGTTTTTTTACGTACTAAAAGTGAAAATTATTGAAAAAAAATTGTCTTTTCAAAAAAGTTTTTCTAAGACATTTCATACAGTGAAAAATAATTTTTTTTTGCGAAACTGTCCAATTCTTTTTGTTTGAAACTAACGTCATTAAAAATTGTCTAAGAAAGTTTTTTTACGTACTAAAAGTGAAAATTATTGAAAAAAAATTGTCTTTTCAAAAAAATTTTTCTAAGACATTTCATACAGTAAAAAATAATTTTTTTTTGCGAAACTGTCTAATTCTTTTTGTTTGAAACTAACGTCATTAAAAATTGTCTAAGAAAGTTTTTTTACGTACTAAAAGTGAAAATTATTGAAAAAAATATTCTTTTCAAAAAAATTTTCAAAAATTTTCTAAGACATTTCATACAGTGAAAAATAATTTTTTTTTGCGAAACTGTCTAATTCGTTTTGTTTAAAACTAACGTCATTAAAAATTGTCTAAGAAAGTTTTTTTAAGTACTAAACGTGAAAATTATTGAAAAAAAATTGTCTTTTCAAAAAAATTTTTCTAAGACATTTCATACAGTGAAAAATAATTTTTTTTTGCGAAACTGTCTAATTCTTTTTGTTTGAAACTAACGTCATTAAAAATTGTCTAAGAAAGTTTTTTTACGTCCTAAAAGTGAAAATTATTGAAAAGAAAATGTCTTTTCAAAAAAGTTTTTCTAAGACATTTCATACAGTGAAAAATAATTTTTTTTTGCGAAACTGTCCAATTCTTTTTGTTTGAAACTAACGTCATTAAAAATTGTCTAAGAAAGTTTTTTTACGTACTAAAAGTGAAAATTATTGAAAAAAAAATTTCTTTTCAAAAAAATTTTTCTAAGACATTTCATAGAGTGAAAAATAATTTTTTTTTGCGAAACTGTCTAATTCTTTTTGTTTGAAACTAACGTCATTAAAAATGGTCTAAGAAAGTTTTTTTACGTACTAAAAGTGAAAATTATTGAAAAAAAATTGTCTTTTCAAAAATATTTTTCTAAGACATTTCATACAGTGAAAAATAATTTTTTTTGCGAAACTGTCTAATTCTTTTTGTTTGAAACTAACGTCATTAAAAATTGTCTAAGAAAGTTTTTTTACGTACTAAAAGTGAAAATTATTGAAAAAAAATTGTCTTTTCAAAAAAATTTTTCTAAGACATTTCATACAGTGAAAAATAATTTTTTTTTGCGAAACTATCCAATTCTTTTTGTTTGAAACTAACGTCATTAAAATTTGTCTAAGAAAGTTTTTTTACGTACTAAAAGTGAAAATTATTGAAAAAAATTGTCTTTTCAAAAAAAATTTTCAAAAGTTTTTCTAAGACATTTCATACAGTGAAAAATAATTTTTTTTGCGAAACTATCCAATTATTTTTGTTTGAAACTAACGTCATTAAAAATTGTCTAAGAAAGTTTTTTTACGCACTAAAAGTGAAAATTATTGAAAAAAAATTTTCTTTTCAAAAAAATTTTTCTAAGACATTTCATACAGTGAAAAATAATTTTTTTTTGCGAAACTGTCTAATTCTTTTTGTTTGAAACTAACGTCATTAAAAATTGTCTAAGAAAGTTTTTTTACGTACTAAAAGTGAAAATTATTGAAAATAATTGTGTTTTCAAAAAAATTTTTCTAAGACATTTCATACAGTGAAAAATAATTTTTTTTTGCGAAACTGTCTAATTCTTTTTGTTTGAAACTAACGTCATTAAAAATTGTCTAAGAAAGTTTTTTTACGTACTAAAATTGAAAATTATTGAAAAAAAATTGTCTTTTCAAAAAAATTTTTCTAAGACATTTCATACAGTGAAAAATAATTTTTTTTTTGCGAAACTATCCAATTCTTTTTGTTTGAAACTAACGTCATTAAAAATTGTCTAAGAAAGTTTTTTTACGTACTAAAAGTGAAAATTATTGAAAAAACATTTCTTTTCAAAAAAAATTTTCAAAAATTTTTCTAAGACATTTCATACAGTGAAAAATAATTTTTTTTTGCGAAACTGTCTAATTCTTTTTGTTTGAAACTAACGTCATTAAAAATTGTCTAAGAAAGTTTTTTTACGTACTAAAAGTGAAAATTATTGAAAAAAAATTGTCTTTTCAAAAAAATTTTTCCAAGACATTTCATACAGTGAAAAATAATTTTTTTTTGCGAAACTGTCTAATTCTTTTTGTTTGAAATTAACGTCATTAAAAATTGTGTAAGAAAGTTTTTTTAAGTACTAAAAGTGAAAATTATTGAAAAAAAATTGTCTTTTCAAAAAAATTTTTCTAAGACATTTCATACAGTGAAAAATAATTTTTTTTTTGCGAAACTGTCTAATTCGTTTTGTTTGAAACTAACGTCAATACAAATTGTCTAAGAAAGTTTTTTTACGTACTAAAAGTGAAAATTATTGAAAAAAAATTTTCTTTTCAAAAAAGTTTTTCCAAGACATTTCATACAGTGAAAAATAATTTTTTTTTGCGAAACTGTCTAATTCGTTTTTTGTTAAACTACCGTCATTAAAAATTGTCTAAGAAAGTTTTTTTACGTACTAAAAGTGAAAATTATTGAAAAAAAATTATCTTTTCAAAAAAATTTTTCTAAGACATTTCATACAGTGAAAAATAATTTTTTTTTGCGAAACTGTCTAATTCGTTTTGTTTGAAACTAACGTCATTAAAAATTGTCTAAGAAAGTTTTTTTACGTACTAAAAGTGAAAATTATTGAAAAAAATTTTCTTTTCAAAAAAAATTTTCAAAAATTTTTCAAAGACATTTCATACAGTCAAAAATAATTTTTTTTATCGAAACTGTCTAATTCTTTTTGTTTGAAACTAACGTCATTACAAATTGTCTAAGAAAGTTTTTTTACGTACTAAAAATGAAAATTATTGAAAAAAATTGTCTTTTCAAAAAAAATTTTCAAAAATTTTTCTAAGACATTTCATACAGTGAAAAATAATTTTTTTTGCGAAACTGTCTAATTCTTTTTGTTTGAAACTAACGTCATTAAAAATTGTCTAAGAAAGTTTTTTTACGTACTAAAAGTGAAAATTATTGAAAAAAAATTGTCTTTTCAAAAAAATTTTTCCAAGACATTTCATACAGTGAAAAATAATTTTTTTTTGCGAAACTGTCTAATTCTTTTTGTTTGAAATTAACGTCATTAAAAATTGTGTAAGAAAGTTTTTTTAAGTACTAAAAGTGAAAATTATTGAAAAAAAATTGTCTTTTCAAAAAAATTTTTCTAAGACATTTCATACAGTGAAAAATAATTTTTTTTTGCGAAACTGTCTAATTCGTTTTGTTTGAAACTAACGTCATTAAAAATTGTCTAAGAAAGTTTTTTTACGTACTAAAAGTGAAAATTATTGAAAAAAAATTTTCTTTTCAAGAAAAATTTTTCCAAGACATTTCATACAGTGAAAAATAATTTTTTTTTGCGAAACTGTCTAATTCGTTTTTTTTTAAACTAACGTCATTAAAAATTGTCTAAGAAAGTTTTTTTACGTACTAAAAGTGAAAATTATTGAAAAAAAATTATCTTTTCAAAAAAATTTTTCTAAGACATTTCATACAGTGAAAAATAATTTTTTTTTGCGAAACTGTCTAATTCGTTTTGTTTGAAACTAACGTCATTAAAAATTGTCTAAGAAAGTTTTTTTACGTACTAAAAGTGAAAATTATTGAAAAAAAATTTTCTTTTCAAAAAAATTTTTCCAAGACATTTCATACAGTGAAAAATAATTTTTTTTTGCGAAACTGTCTAATTCTTTTTGTTTGAAACTAACGTCATTAAAAATGGTCTAAGAAAGTTTTTTTACGTACTAAAAGTTAAAATTATTAAAAAAAATTTTCTTTTCAAAAAAAATTTTCAAAAATTTTTCTAAGACATTTCATACAGTGAAAAATAATTTTTTTTTGCGAAACTGTCTAATTCTTTTTGTTTGAAACAAACGTCATTACAAATTGTCTAAGAAAGTTTTTTTACGTACTAAAAGTGAAAATTATTGAAAAAAATTGTCTTTTCAAAAAAAATTTTCAAAACTTTTTCTAAGACATTTCATACAGTGAAAGATAATTTTTTTTTGCGAAAGTGTCTAAATCTTTTTGTTTGAAACTAACGTCATTAAAAATTGTCTAAGAAAGTTTTTTTACGTCCTAAAAGTGAAAATTATTGAAAAAAAAATGTCTTTTGAAAAAAATTTTTCTAAGACATTTCATACAGTGAAAAATAATTTTTTTTGCGAAACTATCCAATTCTTTTTGTTTGAAACTAACGTCATTAAAAATTGTCTAAGAAAGTTTTTTTACGTACTAAAAGTGAAAATTATTGAAAAAAAATTTTCTTTTCAAAAAAATTTTTCTAAGACATTTCATACAGTGAAAAATAATTTTTTTTTGCGAAACAATCCAATTCTTTTTGTTTGAAACTAACGTCATTAAAAATTGTCTAAGAAAGTTTTTTTACGTACTAAAAGTGAAAATTATTGAAAAAAATTTTCTTTTCAAAAAAATTTTCAAAAATTTTTCTAAGACATTTCATACAGTGAAAAATAATTTTTTTTTGCGAAACTGTCTAATTCTTTTTGTTTGAAACTAACGTCATTAAAAATTGTCTAAGAAAGTTTTTTTACGTACTAAAAGTGAAAATTATTGAAAAAAAATTTTCTTTTCAAAAAAATTTTTCCAAGACATTTCATACAGTGAAAAATAATTTTTTTTTGCGAAACTGTCTAATTCGTTTTTTTTTAAACTAACGTCATTAAAAATTGTCTAAGAAAGTTTTTTTACGTACTAAAAGTGAAAATTATTGAAAAAAAATTATCTTTTCAAAAAAATTTTTCTAAGACATTTCATACAGTGAAAAATAATTTTTTTTTGCGAAACTGTCTAATTCGTTTTGTTTGAAACTAACGTCATTAAAAATTGTCTAAGAAAGTTTTTTTACGTACTAAAAGTGAAAATTATTGAAAAAAAATTTTCTTTTCAAAAAATTTTTCCAAGACATTTCATACAGTGAAAAATAATTTTTTTTTGCGAAACTGTCTAATTCTTTTTGTTTGAAACTAACGTCATTAAAAATGGTCTAAGAAAGTTTTTTTACGTACTAAAAGTTAAAATTATTAAAAAAAATTTTCTTTTCAAAAAAAATTTTCAAAAATTTTTCTAAGACATTTCATACAGTGAAAAATAATTTTTTTTTGCGAAACTGTCTAATTCTTTTTGTTTGAAACTAACGTCATTACAAATTGTCTAAGAAAGTTTTTTTACGTACTAAAAGTGAAAATTATTGAAAAAAATTGTCTTTTCAAAAAAAATTTTCAAAACTTTTTCTAAGACATTTCATACAGTGAAAGATAATTTTTTTTTGCGAAAGTGTCTAAATCTTTTTGTTTGAAACTAACGTCATTAAAAATTGTCTAAGAAAGTTTTTTTACGTCCTAAAAGTGAAAATTATTGAAAAAAAAATGTCTTTTGAAAAAAATTTTTCTAAGACATTTCATACAGTGAAAAATAATTTTTTTTGCGAAACTATCCAATTCTTTTTGTTTGAAACTAACGTCATTAAAAATTGTCTAAGAAAGTTTTTTTACGTACTAAAAGTGAAAATTATTGAAAAAAAATTTTCTTTTCAAAAAAACTTTTCTAAGACATTTCATACAGTGAAAAATAATTTTTTTTTGCGAAACAATCCAATTCTTTTTGTTTGAAACTAACGTCATTAAAAATTGTCTAAGAAAGTTTTTTTACGTACTAAAAGTGAAAATTATTGAAAAAAATTTTCTTTTCAAAAAAAATTTTCAAAAATTTTTCTAAGACATTTCATACAGTGAAAAATAATTTTTTTTTGCGAAACTGTCTAATTCTTTTTGTTTGAAACTAACGTCATTAAAAATTGTCTAAGAAAGTTTTTTTACGTACTAAAAGTGAAAATTATTGAAAAAAAATTGTCTTTTCAAAAAAATTTTTCCAAGACATTTCATACAGTGAAAAATAATTTTTTTTTGCGAAACTGTCTAATTCTTTTTGTTTGAAACTAACGTCATTAAAAATTGTGTAAGAAAGTTTTTTTAAGTACTAAAAGTGAAAATTATTGAAAAAAAATTGTCTTTTCAAAAAAATTTTTCTAAGACATTTCATACAGTGAAAAATAATTTTTTTTTTGCGAAACTGTCTAATTCGTTTTGTTTGAAACTAACGTCATTAAAAATTGTCTAAGAAAGTTTTTTTACGTACTAAAAGTGAAAATTATTGAAAAAAAATTTTCTTTTCAAAAAAATTTTTCCAAGACATTTCATACAGTGAAAAATAATTTTTTTTTGCGAAACTGTCTAATTCGTTTTTTTTTAAACTAACGTCATTAAAAATTGTCTAAGAAAGTTTTTTTACGTACTAAAAGTGAAAATTATTGAAAAAAAATTATCTTTTCAAAAAAACTTTTCTAAGACATTTCATACAGTGAAAAATAATTTTTTTTTGCGAAACTGTCTAATTCGTTTTGTTTGAAACTAACGTCATTAAAAATTGTCTAAGAAAGTTTTTTTACGTACTAAAAGTGAAAATTATTGAAAAAAAATTTTCTTTTCAAAAAAATTTTTCCAAGACATTTCATACAGTGAAAAATAATTTTTTTTTGCGAAACTGTCTAATTCTTTTTGTTTGAAACTAACGTCATTAAAAATTGTCTAAGAAAGTTTTTTTACGTACTAAAAGTTAAAATTATTAAAAAAAATTTTCTTTTCAAAAAAAATTTTCAAAAATTTTTCTAAGACATTTCATACAGTGAAAAATAATTTTTTTTTGCGAAACTGTCTAATTCTTTTTGTTTGAAACTAACGTCATTACAAATTGTCTAAGAAAGTTTTTTTACGTACTAAAAGTGAAAATTATTGAAAAAAATTGTCTTTTCAAAAAAAATTTCAAAAATTTTTCTAAGACATTTCATACAGTGAAAAATAATTTTTTTTTGCGAAACTGTCTAATTCTTTTTGTTTGAAACCAACGTCATTACAAACTGTCTAAGAAAGTTTTTTTACGTACTAAAAGTGAAAATTATTGAAAAAAATTGTCTTTTCAAAAAAAATTTTCAAAAATTTTTCTAAGACATTTCATACAGTGAAAAATAATTTTTTTTTGCGAAAGTGTCTAAATCTTTTTGTTTGAAACTAACGTCATTAAAAATTGTCTAAGAAAGTTTTTTTACGTCCTAAAAGTGAAAATTATTGAAAAAAAAATGTCTTTTGAAAAAAATTTTTCTAAGACATTTCATACAGTGAAAAATAATTTTTTTTGCGAAACTATCTAATTCGTTTTGTTTGAAACTAACGTCATTAAAAATTGTCTAAGAAAGTTTTTTTACGTACTAAAAGTGAAAATTATTGAAAAAAAATTTTCTTTTCAAAAAAATTCTTCTAAGACATTTCATACAGTGAAAAATCATTTTTTTTTGCGAAACTGTCTAATTCTTTTTGTTTGAAACTAACGTCATTAAAAATTGTCTAAGAAAGTTTTTTTACGTACTAAAAGTGAAAATTATTGAAAAAAAATTGTGTTTTCAAAAAAGTTTTTCTAAGACATTTCATACAGTGAAAAATAATTTTTTTTTGCGAAACTATCCAATTCTTTTTGTTTGAAACTAACGTCATTAAAATTTGTCTAAGAAAGTTTTTTTACGTACTAAAAGTTAAAATTATTAAAAAAAATTTTCTTTTCAAAAAAAATTTCAAAAATTTTTCTAAGACATTTCATACAGTGAAAAATAATTTTTTTTTGCGAAACTGTCTAATTCTTTTTGTTTGAAACTAACGTCATTACAAATTGTCTAAGAAAGTTTTTTTACGTACTAAAAGTGAAAATTATTGAAAAAAAATTGTCTTTTCAAAAACGTTTTTCTAAGACATTTCATACAGTGAAAAATAATTTTTTTTTGCGAAACTGTCTAATTCGTTTTGTTTGAAACTAACGTCATTAAAAATTGTCTAAGAAAGTTTTTTTACGTACTAAAAGTGAAAATTATTGAAAAAAAATTTTCTTTTCAAAAAAATTTTTCCAAGACATTTCATACAGTGAAAAATAATTTTTTTTTGCGAAACTGTCTAATTCTTTTTGTTTGAAACTAACGTCATTAAAAATTGTCTAAGAAAGTTTTTTTACGTACTAAAAGTGAAAATTATTGAAAAAAAATTGTCTTTTCAAAAAAATTTTTTCTAAGACATTTCATACAGTGAAAAATAATTTTTTTTTGCGAAACTGTCTAATTCTTTTTGTTTGAAACTAACGTCATTAAAAATTGTCTAAGAAAGTTTTTTTACGTACTAAAAGTGAAAATTATTGAAAAAAAAATTGTCTTTTCAAAAAAATTTTTCTAAGACATTTCATACGGTGAAAAATAATTTTTTTTTGCGAAACTATCCAATTCTTTTTGTTTGAAACTAACGTCATTAAAATTTGTCTAAGAAAGTTTTTTTACGTACTAAAAGTGAAAATTATTAAAAAAAATTTTCTTTTCAAAAAAAATTTCAAAAATTTTTCTAAGACATTTCATACAGTGAAAAATCATTTTTTTTTGCGAAACTGTCTAATTCTTTTTGTTTGAAACTAACGTCATTACAAATTGTCTAAGAAAGTTTTTTTACGTACTAAAAGTGAAAATTATTGAAGAAAATTGTCTTTTCAAAAAAAATTTTCAAAAATTTTTCTAAGACATTTCATACAGTGAAAAATAATTTTTTTTTGCGAAAGTGTCTAAATCTTTTTGTTTGAAACTAACGTCATTAAAAATTGTCTAAGAAAGTTTTTTTACGTCCTAAAAGTGAAAATTATTGAAAAAAAAATGTCTTTTGAAAAAAATTTTTCTAAGACATTTCATACAGTGAAAAATAATTTTTTTTGCGAAACTATCTAATTCGTTTTGTTTGAAACTAACGTCATTAAAAATTGTCTAAGAAAGTTTTTTTACGTACTAAAAGTGAAAATTATTGAAAAAAAATTTTCTTTTCAAAAAAATTCTTCTAAGACATTTCATACAGTGAAAAATAATTTTTTTTTGCGAAACTGTCTAATTCTTTTTGTTTGAAACTAACGTCATTAAAAATTGTCTAAGAAAGTTTTTTTACGTACTAAAAGTGAAAATTATTGAAAAAAAATTGTGTTTTCAAAAAAATTTTTCTAAGACATTTCATACAGTGAAAAATAATTTTTTTTTGCGAAACTGTCTAATTCTTTTTGTTTGAAACTAACGTCATTAAAAATTGTCTAAGAAAGTTTTTTTACGTACTAAAATTGAAAATTATTGAAAAAAAATTGTCTTTTCAAAAAAAATTTTCTAAGACATTTCATACAGTGAAAAATAATTTTTTTTTGCGAAACTGTCTAATTCTTTTTGTTTGAAACTAACGTCATTAAAAATTGTCTAAGAAAGTTTTTTTACGTACTAAAAGTGAAAATTATTGAAAAAAAATTGTGTTTTCAAAAAAATTTTTCTAAGACATTTCATACAGTGAAAAATAATTTTTTTTTGCGAAACTGTCTAATTCTTTTTGTTTGAAACTAACGTCATTAAAAATTGTCTAAGAAAGTTTTTTTACGTACTAAAATTGAAAATTATTGAAAAAAAATTGTCTTTTCAAAAAAAATTTTCTAAGACATTTCATACAGTGAAAAATAATTTTTTTTTGCGAAACTATCCAATTCTTTTTGTTTGAAACTAACGTCATTAAAAATTGTCTAAGAAAGTTTTTTTACGTACTAAAAGTGAAAATTATTGAAAAAAATTTTCTTTTCAAAAAAAATTTTCAAAAATTTTTGTAAGACATTTCATACAGTGAAAAATAATTTTTTTTTGCGAAACTGTCTAATTCTTTTTGTTTGAAACTAACGTCATTACAAATTGTCTAAGAAAGTTTTTTTACGTACTAAAAGTGAAAATTATTGAAAAAAAATTGTCTTTTCAAAAAAGTTTTTCTAAGACATTTCATACAGTGAAAAATAATTTTTTTTTGCGAAACTGTCTAATTCGTTTTGTTTGAAACTAACGTCATTAAAAATTGTCTAAGAAAGTTTTTTTACGTACTAAAAGTGAAAATTATTGAAAAAAAATTTTCTTTCCAAAAAATTTTTCCAAGACATTTCATACAGTGAAAAATAATTTTTTTTTGCGAAACTGTCTAATTCTTTTTGTTTGAAACTAACGTCATTAAAAATTGTCTAAGAAAGTTTTTTTACGTACTAAAAGTGAAAATTATTGAAAAAAATTTTCTTTTCAAAAAAATTTTCAAAAATTTTTCTAAGACATTTCATACAGTGAAAAATAATTTTTTTTTGCGAAACTGTCTAATTCTTTTTGTTTGAAACTAACGTCATTAAAAATTGTCTAAGAAAGTTTTTTTACGTACTAAAAGTGAAAATTATTGAAAAAAAGTTGTCTTTTCAAAAAAATTTTTCTAAGACATTTCATACAGTGAAAAATAATTTTTATTTGCGAAACTGTCTAATTCTTTTTGTTTGAAACTAACGTCATTAAAAATTGTCTAAGAAAGTTTTTTTACGTACTAAAAGTGAAAATTATTGAAAAAAATTTTCTTTTCAAGAAAAATTTTCCAAGACATTTCATACAGTGAAAAATAATTTTTATTTGCGAAACTGTCTAATTCTTTTTGTTTGAAACTAACGTCATTAAAAATTGTCTAAGAAAGTTTTTTTACGTACTAAAAGTGAAAATTATTGAAAAAAAATTGTCTTTTCAAAAAAATTTTTCTAAGACATTTCATACAGTGAAAAATAATTTTTTTTTGCGAAACTGTCTAATTCGTTTTGTTTGAAACTAACGTCATTAAAAATTGTCTAAGAAAGTTTTTTTACGTACTAAAAGTGAAAATTATTGAAAAAAAATTGTCTTTTCAAAAAAATTTTTCCAAGACATTTCATACAGTGAAAAATAATTTTTTTTTGCGAAACTGTCTAATTCTTTTTGTTTGAAACTGACGTCATTAAAAATTGTCTATGAAAGTTTTTTTAAGTACCAAAAGTGAAAATTATTGAAAAAAAATTGTCTTTTTAAAAAAATTTTTCTAAGACATTTCATACAGTGAAAAATAATTTTTTTTTGCGAAACTGTCTAATTCTTTTTGTTTGAAACTAACGTCATTAAAAATTGTCTAAGAAAGTTTTTTTAAGTACTAAAAGTGAAAATTATTGAAAAAAAATTGTCTTTTCAAAAAAATTTTTCTAAGACATTTCATACAGTGAAAAATAATTTTTTTTTGCGAAACTATCTAATTCTTTTTTTTTGAAACTAACGTCATTAAAAATTGTCTAAGAAAGTTTTTTTACGTACTAAAAGTGAAAATTATTGAAAAAAAATTGTCTTTTCAAAAAAATTTTTCCAAGACATTTCATACAGTGAAAAATAATTTTTTTTTGGGAAACTGTCTAATTCTTTTTGTTTGAAACTAACGTCATTGAAAATTGTCTAAGAAAGTTTTTTTACGTACTAAAAGTGAAAATTATTGAAAAAAAATTGTCTTTTCAAAAAAATTTTTCTAAGACATTTCATACAGTGAAAAATAATTTTTTTTTGCGAAACTGTCTAATTCGTTTTGTTTGAAACTAACGTCATTAAAAATTGTCTAAGAAAGTTTTTTTACGTACTAAAAGTGAAAATTATTGAAAAAAAATTTTCTTTTCAAAAAAATTTTTCCAAGACATTTCATACAGTGAAAAATAATTTTTTTTTGCGAAACTGTCTAATTCTTTTTGTTTGAAACTAACGTCATTAAAAATTGTCTAAGAAAGTTTTGTTACGTACTAAAAGTGAAAATTATTGAAAAAAAATTGTCTTTTCAAAAAAATTTTTCCAAGACATTTCATACAGTGAAAAATAATTTTTTTTTGGGAAACTGTCTAATTCTTTTTGTTTGAAACTAACGCCATTAAAAATTGTCTAAGAAAGTTTTTTTACGTACTAAAAGTGAAAATTATTGAAAAAAAATTGTCTTTTCAAAAAAAATTTTCTAAGACAGTGAAAAATAATTTTTTTTTGCGAAACTGTCTAATTCGTTTTGTTTGAAACTAACGTCATTAAAAATTGTCTAAGAAAGTTTTTTTACGTACTAAAAGTGAAAATTATTGAAAAAAAATTTTCTTTTCAAAAAAATTTTTCCAAGACATTTCATACAGTGAAAAATAATTTTTTTTTGCGAAACTGTCTAATTCTTTTTGTTTGAAACTAACGTCATTAAAAATTGTCTAAGAAAGTTTTTTTACGTACTAAAAGTGAAAATTATTGAAAAAAAATTGTCTTTTCAAAAAAATTTTTCTAAGACATTTCATACAGTGAAAAATAATTTTTTTTTCGAAACTGTCTAATTCTTTTTGTTTGAAACTAACGTCATTACAAATTGTCTAAGAAAGTTTTTTTACGTACTAAAAGTGAAAATTATTGAAAAAAAGTTGTCTTTTCAAAAAAATTTTTCTAAGACATTTCATACAGTGAAAAATAATTTTTATTTGCGAAACTGTCTAATTCTTTTTGTTTGAAACTTACGTCATTAAAAATTGTCTAAGAAAGTTTTTTTACGTACTAAAAGAGAAAATTATTGAAAAAAATTGTCTTTTCAAAAAAATTTTTCTAAGACATTTCATACAGTGAAAAATAATTTTTTTTTGCGAAACTGTCTAATTCTTTTTGTTTGAAACTAACGTCATTAAAAATTGTCTAAGAAAGTTTTTTTACGTACTAAAAGTGAAAATTATTGAAAAAAAATTGTCTTTTCAAAAAAATTTTTCCAAGACATTTCATACAGTGAAAAATAATTTTTTTTTGCAAAACTGTCTAATTCTTTTTGTTTGAAACTAACGTCATTAAAAATTGTCTAAGAAAGTTTTTTTAAGTACTAAAAGTGAAAATTATTGAAAAAAAATTGTCTTTTCAAAAAAATTTTTCTAAGACATTTCATACAGTGAAAAATAATTTTTTTTTGCGAAACTGTCTAATTCGTTTTGTTTGAAACTAACGTCATTAAAAATTGTCTAAGAAAGTTTTTTTACGTACTAAAAGTGAAAATTATTGAAAAAAAATTGTCTTTTCAAAAAAATTTTTCCAAGACATTTCATACAGTGAAAAATAATTTTTTTTTGCGAAACTGTCTAATTCTTTTTGTTTGAAACTGACGTCATTAAAAATTGTCTATGAAAGTTTTTTTAAGTACCAAAAGTGAAAATTATTGAAAAAAAATTGTCTTTTTAAAAAAATTTTTCTAAGACATTTCATACAGTGAAAAATAATTTTTTTTTGCGAAACTGTCTAATTCTTTTTGTTTGAAACTAACGTCATTAAAAATTGTCTAAGAAAGTTTTTTTAAGTACTAAAACTGAAAATTATTGAAAAATAATTGTCTTTTCAAAAAAATTTTTCTAAGACATTTCATACAGTGAAAAATAATTTTTTTTTGCGAAACTGTCTAATTCTTTTTGTTTGAAACTAACGTCATTAAAAATTGTCTAAGAAAGTTTTTTTACGTACTAAAAGTGAAAATTATTGAAAAAAAATTGTCTTTTCAAAAAAATTTTTCCAAGACATTTCATACAGTGAAAAATAATTTTTTTTTGGGAAACTGTCTAATTCTTTTTGTTTGAAACTAACGTCATTGAAAATTGTCTAAGAAAGTTTTTTTACGTACTAAAAGTGAAAATTATTGAAAAAAAATTGTCTTTTCAAAAAAATTTTTCTAAGACATTTCATACAGTGAAAAATAATTTTTTTTTGCGAAACTGTCTAATTCGTTTTGTTTGAAACTAACGTCATTAAAAATTGTCTAAGAAAGTTTTTTTACGTACTAAAAGTGAAAATTATTGAAAAAAAATTTTCTTTTCAAAAAAATTTTTCCAAGACATTTCATACAGTGAAAAATAATTTTTTTTTGCGAAACTGTCTAATTCTTTTTGTTTGAAACTAACGTCATTAAAAATTGTCTAAGAAAGTTTTGTTACGTACTAAAAGTGAAAATTATTGAAAAAAAATTGTCTTTTCAAAAAAATTTTTTAAAGACATTTCATACAGTGAAAAATAATTTTTTTTTGCGAAACTGTCTAATTCTTTTTGTTTGAAACTAACGTCATTAAAAATTGTCTAAGAAAGTTTTTTTAAGTACTAAAAGTGAAAATTATTGAAAAAAAATTGTCTTTTCAAAAAAATTTTTCTAAGACATTTCATACAGTGAAAAATAATTTTTTTTTGCGAAACTGTCTAATTCTTTTTGTTTGAAACTAACGTCATTAAAAATTGTCTAAGAAAGTTTTTTTACGTACTAAAAGTGAAAATTATTGAAAAAAAATTGTCTTTTCAAAAAAATTTTTCCAAGACATTTCATACAGTGAAAAATAATTTTTTTTTGGGAAACTGTCTAATTCTTTTTGTTTGAAACTAACGTCATTAAAAATTGTCTAAGAAAGTTTTTTTACGTACTAAAAGTGAAAATTATTGAAAAAAAATTGTCTTTTCAAAAAAATTTTTCTAAGACATTTCATACAGTGAAAAATAATTTTTTTTTGCGAAACTGTCTAATTCGTTTTGTTTGAAACTAACGTCATTAAAAATTGTCTAAGAAAGTTTTTTTACGTACTAAAAGTGAAAATTATTGAAAAAAAATTGTCTTTTCAAAAAAATTTTTCCAAGACATTTCATACAGTGAAAAATAATTTTTTTTTGCGAAACTGTCTAATTCTTTTTGTTTGAAACTGACGTCATTAAAAATTGTCTATGAAAGTTTTTTTAAGTACCAAAAGTGAAAATTATTGAAAAAAAATTGTCTTTTTAAAAAAATTTTTCTAAGACATTTCATACAGTGAAAAATAATTTTTTTTTGCGAAACTGTCTAATTCTTTTTGTTTGAAACTAACGTCATTAAAAATTGTCTAAGAAAGTTTTTTTAAGTACTAAAATTGAAAATTATTGAAAAAAAATTGTCTTTTCAAAAAAATTTTTCTAAGACATTTCATACAGTGAAAAATAATTTTTTTTTGCGAAACTGTCTAATTCTTTTTTTTTGAAACTAACGTCATTAAAAATTGTCTAAGAAAGTTTTTTTACGTACTAAAAGTGAAAATTATTGAAAAAAAATTGTCTTTTCAAAAAAATTTTTCCAAGACATTTCATACAGTGAAAAATAATTTTTTTTTGGGAAACTGTCTAATTCTTTTTGTTTGAAACTAACGTCATTGAAAATTGTCTAAGAAAGTTTTTTTACGTACTAAAAGTGAAAATTATTGAAAAAAAATTGTCTTTTCAAAAAAATTTTTCTAAGACATTTCATACAGTGAAAAATAATTTTTTTTTGCGAAACTGTCTAATTCGTTTTGTTTGAAACTAACGTCATTAAAAATTGTCTAAGAAAGTTTTTTTACGTACTAAAAGTGAAAATTATTGAAAAAAAATTTTCTTTTCAAAAAAATTTTTCCAAGACATTTCATACAGTGAAAAATAATTTTTTTTTGCGAAACTGTCTAATTCTTTTTGTTTGAAACTAACGTCATTAAAAATTGTCTAAGAAAGTTTTGTTACGTACTAAAAGTGAAAATTATTGAAAAAAAATTGTCTTTTCAAAAAAATTTTTCCAAGACATTTCATACAGTGAAAAATAATTTTTTTTTGGGAAACTGTCTAATTCTTTTTGTTTGAAACTAACGTCATTAAAAATTGTCTAAGAAAGTTTTTTTACGTACTAAAAGTGAAAATTATTGAAAAAAAATTGTCTTTTCAAAAAAAATTTTCTAAGACAGTGAAAAATAATTTTTTTTTGCGAAACTGTCTAATTCGTTTTGTTTGAAACTAACGTCATTAAAAATTGTCTAAGAAAGTTTTTTTACGTACTAAAAGTGAAAATTATTGAAAAAAAATTTTCTTTTCAAAAAAATTTTTCCAAGACATTTCATACAGTGAAAAATAATTTTTTTTTGCGAAACTGTCTAATTCTTTTTGTTTGAAACTAACGTCATTAAAAATTGTCTAAGAAAGTTTTTTTACGTACTAAAAGTGAAAATTATTGAAAAAAAATTGTCTTTTCAAAAAAATTTTTCTAAGACATTTCATACAGTGAAAAATAATTTTTTTTTCGAAACTGTCTAATTCTTTTTGTTTGAAACTAACGTCATTACAAATTGTCTAAGAAAGTTTTTTTACGTACTAAAAGTGAAAATTATTGAAAAAAAGTTGTCTTTTCAAAAAAATTTTTCTAAGACATTTCATACAGTGAAAAATAATTTTTATTTGCGAAACTGTCTAATTCTTTTTGTTTGAAACTTACGTCATTAAAAATTGTCTAAGAAAGTTTTTTTACGTACTAAAAGAGAAAATTATTGAAAAAAATTGTCTTTTCAAAAAAATTTTTCTAAGACATTTCATACAGTGAAAAATAATTTTTTTTTGCGAAACTGTCTAATTCTTTTTGTTTGAAACTAACGTCATTAAAAATTGTCTAAGAAAGTTTTTTTACGTACTAAAAGTGAAAATTATTGAAAAAAAATTGTCTTTTCAAAAAAATTTTTCCAAGACATTTCATACAGTGAAAAATTATTTTTTTTTGCAAAACTGTCTAATTCTTTTTGTTTGAAACTAACGTCATTAAAAATTGTCTAAGAAAGTTTTTTTAAGTACTAAAAGTGAAAATTATTGAAAAAAAATTGTCTTTTCAAAAAAATTTTTCTAAGACATTTCATACAGTGAAAAATAATTTTTTTTTTGCGAAACTGTCTAATTCGTTTTGTTTAAAACTAACGTCACTAAAAATTGTCTAAGAAAGTTTTTTTACGTACTAAAAGTGAAAATTATTGAAAAAAAATTGTCTTTTCAAAAAAATTTTTCTAAGACATTTCATACAGTGAAAAATAATTTTTTTTTGCGAAACTGTCTAATTCTTTTTGTTTGAAACTAACGTCATTAAAAATTGTCTAAGAAAGTTTTTTTACGTACTAAAAGTGAAAATTATTGAAAAAAAATTGTCTTTTCAAAAAAATTTTTCCAAGACATTTCATACAGTGAAAAATAATTTTTTTTTGGGAAACTGTCTAATTCTTTTTGTTTGAAACTAACGTCATTAAAAATTGTCTAAGAAAGTTTTTTTACGTACTAAAAGTGAAAATTATTGAAAAAAAATTGTCTTTTCAAAAAAATTTTTCTAAGACATTTCATACAGTGAAAAATAATTTTTTTTTGCGAAACTGTCTAATTCGTTTTGTTTGAAACTAACGTCATTACAAATTGTCTAAGAAAGTTTTTTTACGTACTAAAAGTGAAAATTATTGAAAAAAAATTGTCTTTTCAAAAAAATTTTTCCAAGACATTTCATACAGTGAAAAATAATTTTTTTTTGCGAAACTGTCTAATTCTTTTTGTTTGAAACTAACGTCATTAAAAATTGTCTATGAAAGTTTTTTTAAGTACCAAAAGTGAAAATTATTGAAAAAAAATTGTCTTTTTAAAAAAATTTTTCTAAGACATTTCATACAGTGAAAAATAATTTTTTTTTGCGAAACTGTCTAATTCTTTTTGTTTGAAACTAACGTCATTAAAAATTGTCTAAGAAAGTTTTTTTAAGTACTAAAAGTGAAAATTATTGAAAAAAAATTGTCTTTTCAAAAAAATTTTTCTAAGACATTTCATACAGTGAAAAATAATTTTTTTTTGCGAAACTGTCTAATTCTTTTTGTTTGAAACTAACGTCATTAAAAATTGTCTAAGAAAGTTTTTTTACGTACTAAAAGTGAAAATTATTGAAAAAAAATTGTCTTTTCAAAAAAATTTTTCCAAGACATTTCATACAGTGAAAAATAATTTTTTTTTGGGAAACTGTCTAATTCTTTTTGTTTGAAACTAACGTCATTGAAAATTGTCTAAGAAAGTTTTTTTACGTACTAAAAGTGAAAATTATTGAAAAAAAATTGTCTTTTCAAAAAAATTTTTCTAAGACATTTCATACAGTGAAAAATAATTTTTTTTTGCGAAACTGTCTAATTCGTTTTGTTTGAAAATAACGTCATTAAAAATTGTCTAAGAAAATTTTTTACGTACTAAAAGTGAAAATTATTGAAAAAAAATTTTCTTTTCAAAAAAATTTTTCCAAGACATTTCATACAGTGAAAAATAATTTTTTTTTGGGAAACTGTCTAATTCTTTTTGTTTGAAAATAACGTCATTAAAAATTGTCTAAGAAAGTTTTTTTACGTACTAAAAGTGAAAATTATTGAAAAAAAATTGTCTTTTCAAAAAAATTTTTTCTAAGACATTTCATACAGTGAAAAATAATTTTTTTTTGCGAAACTGTCTAATTCTTTTTGTTTGAAACTAACGTCATTAAAAATTGTCTAAGAAAGTTTTTTTACGTACTAAAAGTGAAAATTATTGAAAAAAAATTGTCTTTTCAAAAAAATTTTTCCAAGACATTTCATACAGTGAAAAATTATTTTTTTTTGCAAAACTGTCTAATTCTTTTTGTTTGAAACTAACGTCATTAAAAATTGTCTAAGAAAGTTTTTTTAAGTACTAAAAGTGAAAATTATTGAAAAAAAATTGTCTTTTCAAAAAAATTTTTCTAAGACATTTCATACAGTGAAAAATAATTTTTTTTTTGCGAAACTGTCTAATTCGTTTTGTTTAAAACTAACGTCACTAAAAATTGTCTAAGAAAGTTTTTTTACGTACTAAAAGTGAAAATTATTGAAAAAAAATTGTCTTTTCAAAAAAATTTTTCTAAGACATTTCATACAGTGAAAAATAATTTTTTTTTGCGAAACTGTCTAATTCTTTTTGTTTGAAACTAACGTCATTAAAAATTGTCTAAGAAAGTTTTTTTACGTACTAAAAGTGAAAATTATTGAAAAAAAATTGTCTTTTCAAAAAAATTTTTCCAAGACATTTCATACAGTGAAAAATAATTTTTTTTTGGGAAACTGTCTAATTCTTTTTGTTTGAAACTAACGTCATTAAAAATTGTCTAAGAAAGTTTTTTTACGTACTAAAAGTGAAAATTATTGAAAAAAAATTGTCTTTTCAAAAAAATTTTTCTAAGACATTTCATACAGTGAAAAATAATTTTTTTTTGCGAAACTGTCTAATTCGTTTTGTTTGAAACTAACGTCATTAAAAATTGTCTAAGAAAGTTTTTTTACGTACTAAAAGTGAAAATTATTGAAAAAAAATTGTCTTTTCAAAAAAATTTTTCCAAGACATTTCATACAGTGAAAAATAATTTTTTTTTGCGAAACTGTCTAATTCTTTTTGTTTGAAACTGACGTCATTAAAAATTGTCTATGAAAGTTTTTTTAAGTACCAAAAGTGAAAATTATTGAAAAAAAATTGTCTTTTTAAAAAAATTTTTCTAAGACATTTCATACAGTGAAAAATAATTTTTTTTTGCGAAACTGTCTAATTCTTTTTGTTTGAAACTAACGTCATTAAAAATTGTCTAAGAAAGTTTTTTTAAGTACTAAAAGTGAAAATTATTGAAAAAAAATTGTCTTTTCAAAAAAATTTTTCTAAGACATTTCATACAGTGAAAAATAATTTTTTTTTGCGAAACTGTCTAATTCTTTTTGTTTGAAACTAACGTCATTAAAAATTGTCTAAGAAAGTTTTTTTACGTACTAAAAGTGAAAATTATTGAAAAAAAATTGTCTTTTCAAAAAAATTTTTCCAAGACATTTCATACAGTGAAAAATAATTTTTTTTTGGGAAACTGTCTAATTCTTTTTGTTTGAAACTAACGTCATTGAAAATTGTCTAAGAAAGTTTTTTTACGTACTAAAAGTGAAAATTATTGAAAAAAAATTGTCTTTTCAAAAAAATTTTTCTAAGACATTTCATACAGTGAAAAATAATTTTTTTTTGCGAAACTGTCTAATTCGTTTTGTTTGAAACTAACGTCATTAAAAATTGTCTAAGAAAGTTTTTTTACGTACTAAAAGTGAAAATTATTGAAAAAAAATTTTCTTTTCAAAAAAATTTTTCCAAGACATTTCATACAGTGAAAAATAATTTTTTTTTGGGAAACTGTCTAATTCTTTTTGTTTGAAAATAACGTCATTAAAAATTGTCTAAGAAAGTTTTTTTACGTACTAAAAGTGAAAATTATTGAAAAAAAATTGTCTTTTCAAAAAAATTTTTTCTAAGACATTTCATACAGTGAAAAATAATTTTTTTTTGCGAAACTGTCTAATTCGTTTTGTTTGAAACTAACGTCATTAAAAATTGTCTAAGAAAGTTTTTTTACGTACTAAAAGTGAAAATTATTGAAAAAAAAATTTCTTTTCAAAAAAATTTTTCCAAGACATTTCATACAGTGAAAAATAATTTTTTTTTGCGAAACTGTCTAATTCTTTTTGTTTGAAACTAACGTCATTAAAAATGGTCTAAGAAAGTCTTTTTACGTACTAAAAGTTAAAATTATTAAAAAAAATTTTCTTTTCAAAAAAAATTTTCAAAAATTTTTCTAAGACATTTCATACAGTGAAAAATAATTTTTTTTTGCGAAACTGTCTAATTCTTTTTGTTTGAAACTAACGTCATTACAAATTGTCTAAGAAAGTTTTTTTACGTACTAAAAGTGAAAATTATTGAAAAAAATTGTCTTTTCAAAAAAAATTTTCAAAACTTTTTCTAAGACATTTCATACAGTGAAAGATAATTTTTTTTTGCGAAACTGTCTAAATCTTTTTGTTTGAAACTAACGTCATTAAAAATTGTCTAAGAAAGTTTTTTTACGTCCTAAAAGTGAAAATTATTGAAAAAAAAATGTCTTTTGAAAAAAATTTTTCTAAGACATTTCATACAGTGAAAAATAATTTTTTTTTGCGAAACTATCCAATTCTTTTTGTTTGAAACTAACGTCATTAAAAATTGTCTAAGAAAGTTTTTTTACGTACTAAAAGTGAAAATTATTGAAAAAAAATTTTCTTTTCAAAAAAATTTTTCTAAGACATTTCATACAGTGAAAAATAACTTTTTTTTGCGAAACAATCCAATTCTTTTTGTTTGAAACTAACGTCATTAAAAATTGTCTAAGAAAGTTTTTTTACGTACTAAAAGTGAAAATTATTGAAAAAAATTTTCTTTTCAAAAAAAATTTTCAAAAATTTTTCTAAGACATTTCATACAGTGAAAAATAATTTTTTTTTGCGAAACTGTCTAATTCTTTTTGTTTGAAACTAACGTCATTAAAAATTGTCTAAGAAAGTTTTTTTACGTACTAAAAGTGAAAATTATTGAAAAAAAATTGTCTTTTCAAAAAAATTTTTCCAAGACATTTCATACAGTGAAAAATAATTTTTTTTTGCGAAACTGTCTAATTCTTTTTGTTTGAAACTAACGTCATTAAAAATTGTGTAAGAAAGTTTTTTTAAATACTAAAAGTGAAAATTATTGAAAAAAAATTGTCTTTTCAAAAAAATTTTTCTAAGACATTTCATACAGTGAAAAATAATTTTTTTTTTGCGAAACTGTCTAATTCGTTTTGTTTGAAACTAACGTCATTAAAAATTGTCTAAGAAAGTTTTTTTACGTACTAAAAGTGAAAATTATTGAAAAAAAATTTTCTTTTCAAAAAAATTTTTCCAAGACATTTCATACAGTGAAAAATAATTTTTTTTTGCGAAACTGTCTAATTCGTTTTTTTTTAAACTAACGTCATTAAAAATTGTCTAAGAAAGTTTTTTTACGTACTAAAAGTGAAAATTATTGAAAAAAAATTATCTTTTCAAAAAAACTTTTCTAAGACATTTCATACAGTGAAAAATAATTTTTTTTTGCGAAACTGTCTAATTCGTTTTGTTTGAAACTAACGTCATTAAAAATTGTCTAAGAAAGTTTTTTTACGTACTAAAAGTGAAAATTATTGAAAAAAAATTTTCTTTTCAAAAAAATTTTTCCAAGACATTTCATACAGTGAAAAATAATTTTTTTTTGCGAAACTGTCTAATTCTTTTTGTTTGAAACTAACGTCATTAAAAATGGTCTAAGAAAGTTTTTTTACGTACTAAAAGTTAAAATTATTAAAAAAAATTTTCTTTTCAAAAAAAATTTTCAAAAATTTTTCTAAGACATTTCATACAGTGAAAAATAATTTTTTTTTGCGAAACTGTCTAATTCTTTTTGTTTGAAACTAACGTCATTACAAATTGTCTAAGAAAGTTTTTTTACGTACTAAAAGTGAAAATTATTGAAAAAAATTGTCTTTTCAAAAAAAATTTTCAAAACTTTTTCTAAGACATTTCATACAGTGAAAGATAATTTTTTTTTGCGAAAGTGTCTAAATCTTTTTGTTTGAAACTAACGTCATTAAAAATTGTCTAAGAAAGTTTTTTTACGTCTTAAAAGTGAAAATTATTGAAAAAAAAATGTCTTTTGAAAAAAATTTTTCTAAGACATTTCATACAGTGAAATATAATTTTTTTTTGCGAAACTGTCTAATTCGTTTTGTTTGAAACTAACGTCATTAAAAATTGTCTAAGAAAGTTTTTTTACGTACTAAAAGTGAAAATTATTGAAAAAAAATTGTCTTTTCAAAAAAACTTTTCCAAGACATTTCATACAGTGAAAAATAATTTTTTTTTGCGAAACTGTCTAATTCTTTTTGTTTGAAACTAACGTCATTAAAAATTGTCTAAGAAAGTTTTTTTACGTACTAAAAGTGAAAATTATTGAAAAAAAATTGTCTTTTCAAAAAAATTTTTCCAAGACATTTCATACAGTGAAAAATAATTTTTTTTTGCGAAACTGTCTAATTCGTTTTGTTTGAAACTAACGTCATTAGAAATTGTCTAAGAAAGTTTTTTTACGTACTAAAAGTGAAAATTATTGAAAAAAAATTTTCTTTTCAAAAAAATTTTTCCAAGACATTTCATACAGTGAAAAATAATTTTTTTTTGCGAAACTGTCTAATTCTTTTTGTTTGAAACTAACGTCATTAAAAATTGTCTAAGAAAGTTTTTTTACGTACTAAAAGTGAAAATTATTGAAAAAAAATTGTCTTTTCAAAAAAATTTTTCTAAGACATTTCATACAGTGAAAAATAATTTTTTTTTGCGAAACTGTCTAATTCTTTTTGTTTGAAACTAACGTCATTAAAAATTGTCTAAGAAAGTTTTTTTACGTACTAAAAGTGAAAATTATTGAAAAAAAATTGTCTTTTCAAAAAAATTTTTCCAAGACATTTCATACAGTGAAAAATAATTTTTTTTTGGGAAACTGTCTAATTCTTTTTGTTTGAAACTAACGTCATTAAAAATTGTCTAAGAAAGTTTTTTTACGTACTAAAAGTGAAAATTATTGAAAAAAAATTGTCTTTTCAAAAAAATTTTTCTAAGACATTTCATACAGTGAAAAATAATTTTTTTTTGCGAAACTGTCTAATTCGTCTTGTTTGAAACTAACGTCATTAAAAATTGTCTAAGAAAGTTTTTTTACGTACTAAAAGTGAAAATTATTGAAAAAAAATTGTCTTTTCAAAAAAATTTTTCCAAGACATTTCATACAGTGAAAAATAATTTTTTTTTGCGAAACTGTCTAATTCTTTTTGTTTGAAACTAACGTCATTAAAAATTGTCTAAGAAAGTTTTGTTACGTACTAAAAGTGAAAATTATTGAAAAAAAATTGTCTTTTCAAAAAAATTTTTCCAAGACATTTCATACAGTGAAAAATAATTTTTTTTTGGGAAACTGTCTAATTCTTTTTGTTTGAAACTAACGTCATTAAAAATTGTCTAAGAAAGTTTTTTTACGTACTAAAAGTGAAAATTATTGAAAAAAAATTGTCTTTTCAAAAAAAATTTTCTAAGACAGTGAAAAATAATTTTTTTTGCGAAACTGTCTAATTCGTTTTGTTTGAAACTAACGTCATTAAAAATTGTCTAAGAAAGTTTTTTTACGTACTAAAAGTGAAAATTATTGAAAAAAAATTGTCTTTTCAAAAAAATTTTTCCAAGACATTTCATACAGTGAAAAATAATTTTTTTTTGGGAAACTGTCTAATTCTTTTTGTTTGAAACTAACGTCATTAAAAATTGTCTAAGAAAGTTTTTTTACGTACTAAAAGTGAAAATTATTGAAAAAAAATTGTCTTTTCAAAAAAATTTTTCTAAGACATTTCATACAGTGAAAAATAATTTTTTTTTGCGAAACTGTCTAATTCTTTTTGTTTGAAACTAACGTCATTAAAAATTGTCTAAGAAAGTTTTTTTACGTACTAAAAATGAAAATTATTGAAAAAAAATTTTCTTTTCAAAAAAATTTTTCCAAGACATTTCATACAGTGAAAAATAATTTTTTTTTGCGAAACTGTCTAATTCTTTTTGTTTGAAACTAACGTCATTAAAAATTGTCTAAGAAAGTTTTGTTACGTACTAAAAGTGAAAATTATTGAAAAAAAATTGTCTTTTCAAAAAAATTTTTCCAAGACATTTCATACAGTGAAAAATAATTTTTTTTTGGGAAACTGTCTAATTCTTTTTGTTTGAAACTAACGTCATTAAAAATTGTCTAAGAAAGTTTTTTTACGTACTAAAAGTGAAAATTATTGAAAAAAAATTGTCTTTTCAAAAAAAATTTTCTAAGACAGTGAAAAATAATTTTTTTTTGCGAAACTGTCTAATTCGTTTTGTTTGAAACTAACGTCATTAAAAATTGTCTAAGAAAGTTTTTTTACGTACTAAAAGTGAAAATTATTGAAAAAAAATTTTCTTTTCAAAAAAATTTTTCCAAGACATTTCATACAGTGAAAAATAATTTTTTTTTGCGAAACTGTCTAATTCTTTTTGTTTGAAACTAACGTCATTAAAAATTGTCTAAGAAAGTTTTTTTACGTACTAAAAGTGAAAATTATTGAAAAAAAATTGTCTTTTCAAAAAAATTTTTCTAAGACATTTCATACAGTGAAAAATAATTTTTTTTTCGAAACTGTCTAATTCTTTTTGTTTGAAACTAACGTCATTACAAATTGTCTAAGAAAGTTTTTTTACGTACTAAAAGTGAAAATTATTGAAAAAAAGTTGTCTTTTCAAAAAAATTTTTCTAAGACATTTCATACAGTGAAAAATAATTTTTTTTTGCGAAACTGTCTAATTCTTTTTGTTTGAAACTAACGTCATTAAAAATTGTCTAAGAAAGTTTTTTTACGTACTAAAAGTGAAAATTATTGAAAAAAAATTGTCTTTTCAAAAAAATTTTTCCAAGACATTTCATACAGTGAAAAATAATTTTTTTTTGCAAAACTGTCTAATTCTTTTTGTTTGAAACTAACGTCATTAAAAATTGTCTAAGAAAGTTTTTTTAAGTACTAAAAGTGAAAATTATTGAAAAAAAATTGTCTTTTCAAAAAAATTTTTCTAAGACATTTCATACAGTGAAAAATAATTTTTTTTTTGCGAAACTGTCTAATTCGTTTTGTTTAAAACTAACGTCACTAAAAATTGTCTAAGAAAGTTTTTTTACGTACTAAAAGTGAAAATTATTGAAAAAAAATTGTCTTTTCAAAAAAATTTTTCCAAGACATTTCATACAGTGAAAAATAATTTTTTTTTGGGAAACTGTCTAATTCTTTTTGTTTGAAACTAACGTCATTAAAAATTGTCTAAGAAAGTTTTTTTAAGTACCAAAAGTGAAAATTATTGAAAAAAAATTGTCTTTTTAAAAAAATTTTTCTAAGACATTTCATACAGTGAAAAATAATTTTTTTTTGCGAAACTGTCTAATTCTTTTTGTTTGAAACTAACGTCATTAAAAATTGTCTAAGAAAGTTTTTTTAAGTACTAAAAGTGAAAATTATTGAAAAAAAATTGTCTTTTCAAAAAAATTTTTCTAAGACATTTCATACAGTGAAAAATAATTTTTTTTTGCGAAACTGTCTAATTCTTTTTGTTTGAAACTAACGTCATTAAAAATTGTCTAAGAAAGTTTTTTTACGTACTAAAAGTGAAAATTATTGAAAAAAAATTGTCTTTTCAAAAAAATTTTTCCAAGACATTTCATACAGTGAAAAATAATTTTTTTTTGGGAAACTGTCTAATTCTTTTTGTTTGAAACTAACGTCATTAAAAATTGTCTAAGAAAGTTTTTTTACGTACTAAAAGTGAAAATTATTGAAAAAAAATTGTCTTTTCAAAAAAATTTTTCTAAGACATTTCATACAGTGAAAAATAATTTTTTTTTGCGAAACTGTCTAATTCGTCTTGTTTGAAACTAACGTCATTAAAAATTGTCTAAGAAAGTTTTTTTACGTACTAAAAGTGAAAATTATTGAAAAAAAATTGTCTTTTCAAAAAAATTTTTCCAAGACATTTCATACAGTGAAAAATAATTTTTTTTTGCGAAACTGTCTAATTCTTTTTGTTTGAAACTAACGTCATTAAAAATTGTCTAAGAAAGTTTTGTTACGTACTAAAAGTGAAAATTATTGAAAAAAAATTGTCTTTTCAAAAAAATTTTTCCAAGACATTTCATACAGTGAAAAATAATTTTTTTTTGGGAAACTGTCTAATTCTTTTTGTTTGAAACTAACGTCATTAAAAATTGTCTAAGAAAGTTTTTTTACGTACTAAAAGTGAAAATTATTGAAAAAAAATTGTCTTTTCAAAAAAAATTTTCTAAGACAGTGAAAAATAATTTTTTTTTGCGAAACTGTCTAATTCGTTTTGTTTGAAACTAACGTCATTAAAAATTGTCTAAGAAAGTTTTTTTACGTACTAAAAGTGAAAATTATTGAAAAAAAATTTTCTTTTCAAAAAAATTTTTCCAAGACATTTCATACAGTGAAAAATAATTTTTTTTTGCGAAACTGTCTAATTCTTTTTGTTTGAAACTAACGTCATTAAAAATTGTCTAAGAAAGTTTTTTTACGTACTAAAAGTGAAAATTATTGAAAAAAAATTGTCTTTTCAAAAAAATTTTTCTAAGACGTACATTTCATACAGTGAAAAATAATTTTTTTTTGCGAAACTGTCTAATTCTTTTTGTTTGAAACTAACGTCATTAAAAATTGTCTAAGAAAGTTTTTTTACGTACTAAAAGTGAAAATTATTGAAAAAAAATTTTCTTTTCAAAAAAATTTTTCTAAGACATTTCATACAGTAAAAAATATTTTTTTTTTGCGAAACTATCCAAATCTTTTTGTTTGAAACTAAAGTCATTAAAAATTGTCTAAGAAAGTTTTTTTACGTACTCAAAGTGAAAATCATTGAAAAAAATTTTCTTTTCAAGAAAAATTTTCAAAAATTTTTCTAAGACATTTCATACAGTGAAAAATAATTTTTTTTTGAGAAACTGTCTAATTCTTTTTGTTTGAAACTAACGTCATTAAAAATTGTCTAAGAAAGTTTTTTTACGTACTAAAAGTGAAAATTATTGAAAAAAAATTGTCTTTTCAAAAAAATTTTTCCAAGACATTTCATACAGTGAAAAATAATTTTTTTTTGCGAAACTGTCTAATTCTTTTTGTTTGAAACTAACGTCATTGAAAATTGTCTAAGAAAGTTTTTTTAAGTACTAAAAGTGAAAATTATTGAAAAAAAATTGTCTTTTCAAAAAAATTTTTCTAAGACATTTCATACAGTGAAAAATAATTTTTTTTTGCGAAACTGTCTAATTCTTTTTGTTTGAAACTAACGTCATTAAAAATTGTCTAAGAAAGTTTTTTTAAGTACTAAAAGTGAAAATTATTGAAAAAAAATTGTCTTTTCAAAAAAATTTTTCTAAGACATTTCATACAGTGAAAAAAAATTTTTTTTTGCGAAACTGTCTAATTCTTTTTGTTTGAAACTAACGTCATTAAAAATTGTCTAAGAAAGTTTTTTTACGTACTAAAAGTGAAAATTATTGAAAAAAAATTGTCTTTTCAAAAAAATTTTTCTAAGACATTTCATACAGTGAAAAATAATTTTTTTTTGCGAAACTGTCTAATTCGTTTTGTTTGAAACTAACGTCATTAAAAATTGTCTAAGAAAGTTTTTTTACGTACTAAAAGTGAAAATTATTGAAAAAAAATTGTCTTTTCAAAAAAATTTTTCCAAGACAATTCATACAGTGAAAAATAACTTTTTTTTGCGAAACTGTCTAATTCTTTTTGTTTGAAACTAACGTCATTAAAAATTGTCTAAGAAAGTTTTTTTACGTACTAAAAGTGAAAATTATTGAAAAAAAATTGTCTTTTCAAAAAAATTTTTCCAAGACATTTCATACAGTGAAAAATAATTTTTTTTTGCGAAACTGTCTAATTCGTTTTGTTTGAAACTAACGTCATTAGAAATTGTCTAAGAAAGTTTTTTTACGTACTAAAAGTGAAAATTATTGAAAAAAAATTTTCTTTTCAAAAAAATTTTTCTAAGACATTTCATACAGTGAAAAATAATTTTTTTTTGCGAAACTGTCTAATTCTTTTTGTTTGAAACTAACGTCATTAAAAATTGTCTAAGAAAGTTTTTTTACGTACTAAAAGTGAAAATTATTGAAAAAAAATTGTCTTTTCAAAAAAACTTTTCTATGACATTTCATACAGTGAAAAATAATTTTTTTTTGCGAAACTGTCTAATTCTTTTTGTTTAAAACTAACGTCACTAAAAATTGTCTAAGAAAGTTTTTTTACGTACTAAAAGTGAAAATTATTGAAAAAAAATTGTCTTTTCAAAAAAATTTTTCCAAGACATTTCATACAGTGAAAAATAATTTTTTTTTGGGAAACTGTCTAATTCTTTTTGTTTGAAACTAACTTCATTAAAAATTGTCTAAGAAAGTTTTTTTACGTACTAAAAGTGAAAATTATTGAAAAAAAATTGTCTTTTCAAAAAAATTTTTCTAAGACATTTCATACAGTGAAAAATAATTTTTTTTTGCAAAACTGTCTAATTCGTTTTGTTTGAAACTAACGTCATTACAAATTGTCTAAGAAAGTTTTTTTACGTACTAAAAGTGAAAATTATTGAAAAAAAATTGTCTTTTCAAAAAAATTTCTCTAAGACATTTCATACAGTGAAAAATAATTTTTTTTTGCGAAACTGTCTAATTCGTTTTGTTTGAAACTAACGTCATTACAAATTGTCTAAGAAAGTTTTTTTACGTACTAAAAGTGAAAATTATTGAAAAAAAATTGTCTTTTCAAAAAAAATTTTCTAAGACAGTGAAAAATAATTTTTTTTTGCGAAACTGTCTAATTCGTTTTGTTTGAAACTAACGTCATTAAAAATTGTCTAAGAAAGTTTTTTTACGTACTAAAAGTGAAAATTATTGAAAAAAAATTTTCTTTTCAAAAAAATTTTTCCAAGACATTTCATACAGTGAAAAATAATTTTTTTTTGCGAAACTGTCTAATTCTTTTTGTTTGAAACTAACGTCATTAAAAATTGTCTAAGAAAGTTTTTTTACGTACTAAAAGTGAAAATTATTGAAAAAAAATTGTCTTTTCAAAAAAATTTTTCTAAGACATTTCATACAGTGAAAAATAATTTTTTTTTCGAAACTGTCTAATTCTTTTTGTTTGAAACTAACGTCATTACAAATTGTCTAAGAAAGTTTTTTTACGTACTAAAAGTGAAAATTATTGAAAAAAAGTTGTCTTTTCAAAAAAATTTTTCTAAGACATTTCATACAGTGAAAAATAATTTTTATTTGCGAAACTGTCTAATTCTTTTTGTTTGAAACTTACGTCATTAAAAATTGTCTAAGAAAGTTTTTTTACGTACTAAAAGTGAAAATTATTGAAAAAAATTGTCTTTTCAAAAAAATTTTTCTAAGACATTTCATACAGTGAAAAATAATTTTTTTTTGCGAAACTGTCTAATTCTTTTTGTTTGAAACTAACGTCATTAAAAATTGTCTAAGAAAGTTTTTTTACGTACTAAAAGTGAAAATTATTGAAAAAAAATTGTCTTTTCAAAAAAATTTTTCCAAGACATTTCATACAGTGAAAAATAATTTTTTTTTGCAAAACTGTCTAATTCTTTTTGTTTGAAACTAACGTCATTAAAAATTGTCTAAGAAAGTTTTTTTAAGTACTAAAAGTGAAAATTATTGAAAAAAAATTGTCTTTTCAAAAAAATTTTTCTAAGACATTTCATACAGTGAAAAATAATTTTTTTTTTGCGAAACTGTCTAATTCGTTTTGTTTAAAACTAACGTCACTAAAAATTGTCTAAGAAAGTTTTTTTACGTACTAAAAGTGAAAATTATTGAAAAAAAATTGTCTTTTCAAAAAAATTTTTCCAAGACATTTCATACAGTGAAAAATAATTTTTTTTTGGGAAACTGTCTAATTCTTTTTGTTTGAAACTAACGTCATTAAAAATTGTCTAAGAAAGTTTTTTTACGTACTAAAAGTGAAAATTATTGAAAAAAAATTGTCTTTTCAAAAAAATTTTTCTAAGACATTTCATACAGTGAAAAATAATTTTTTTTTGCGAAACTGTCTAATTCGTTTTGTTTGAAACTAACGTCATTACAAATTGTCTAAGAAAGTTTTTTTACGTACTAAAAGTGAAAATTATTGAAAAAAAATTGTCTTTTCAAAAAAATTTTTCCAAGACATTTCATACAGTGAAAAATAATTTTTTTTTGCGAAACTGTCTAATTCTTTTTGTTTGAAACTAACGTCATTAAAAATTGTCTATGAAAGTTTTTTTAAGTACCAAAAGTGAAAATTATTGAAAAAAAATTGTCTTTTTAAAAAAATTTTTCTAAGACATTTCATACAGTGAAAAATAATTTTTTTTTGCGAAACTGTCTAATTCTTTTTGTTTGAAACTAACGTCATTAAAAATTGTCTAAGAAAGTTTTTTTAAGTACTAAAAGTGAAAATTATTGAAAAAAAATTGTCTTTTCAAAAAAATTTTTCTAAGACATTTCATACAGTGAAAAATAATTTTTTTTTGCGAAACTGTCTAATTCTTTTTGTTTGAAACTAACGTCATTAAAAATTGTCTAAGAAAGTTTTTTTACGTACTAAAAGTGAAAATTATTGAAAAAAAATTGTGTTTTCAAAAAAATTTTTCCAAGACATTTCATACAGTGAAAAATAATTTTTTTTTGGGAAACTGTCTAATTCTTTTTGTTTGAAACTAACGTCATTAAAAATTGTCTAAGAAAGTTTTTTTACGTACTAAAAGTGAAAATTATTGAAAAAAAATTGTCTTTTCAAAAAAATTTTTCTAAGACATTTCATACAGTGAAAAATAATTTTTTTTTGCGAAACTGTCTAATTCGTCTTGTTTGAAACTAACGTCATTAAAAATTGTCTAAGAAAGTTTTTTTACGTACTAAAAGTGAAAATTATTGAAAAAAAATTGTCTTTTCAAAAAAATTTTTCCAAGACATTTCATACAGTGAAAAATAATTTTTTTTTGCGAAACTGTCTAATTCTTTTTGTTTGAAACTAACGTCATTAAAAATTGTCTAAGAAAGTTTTGTTACGTACTAAAAGTGAAAATTATTGAAAAAAAATTGTCTTTTCAAAAAAATTTTTCCAAGACATTTCATACAGTGAAAAATAATTTTTTTTTGGGAAACTGTCTAATTCTTTTTGTTTGAAACTAACGTCATTAAAAATTGTCTAAGAAAGTTTTTTTACGTACTAAAAGTGAAAATTATTGAAAAAAAATTGTCTTTTAAAAAAAAATTTTCTAAGACAGTGAAAAATAATTTTTTTTTGCGAAACTGTCTAATTCGTTTTGTTTGAAACTAACGTCATTAAAAATTGTCTAAGAAAGTTTTTTTACGTACTAAAAGTGAAAATTATTGAAAAAAAATTTTCTTTTCAAAAAAATTTTTCCAAGACATTTCATACAGTGAAAAATAATTTTTTTTTGCGAAACTGTCTAATTCTTTTTGTTTGAAACTAACGTCATTAAAAATTGTCTAAGAAAGTTTTTTTACGTACTAAAAGTGAAAATTATTGAAAAAAAATTGTCTTTTCAAAAAAATTTTTCTAAGACGTACATTTCATACAGTGAAAAATAATTTTTTTTTGCGAAACTGTCTAATTCTTTTTGTTTGAAACTAACGTCATTAAAAATTGTCTAAGAAAGTTTTTTTACGTACTAAAAGTGAAAATTATTGAAAAAAAATTTTCTTTTCAAAAAAATTTTTCTAAGACATTTCATACAGTAAAAAATATTTTTTTTTTGCGAAACTATCCAAATCTTTTTGTTTGAAACTAAAGTCATTAAAAATTGTCTAAGAAAGTTTTTTTACGTACTCAAAGTGAAAATCATTGAAAAAAATTTTCTTTTCAAGAAAAATTTTCAAAAATTTTTCTAAGACATTTCATACAGTGAAAAATAATTTTTTTTTGAGAAACTGTCTAATTCTTTTTGTTTGAAACTAACGTCATTAAAAATTGTCTAAGAAAGTTTTTTTACGTACTAAAAGTGAAAATTATTGAAAAAAAATTGTCTTTTCAAAAAAATTTTTCCAAGACATTTCATACAGTGAAAAATAATTTTTTTTTGCGAAACTGTCTAATTCTTTTTGTTTGAAACTAACGTCATTAAAAATTGTCTAAGAAAGTTTTTTTAAGTACTAAAAGTGAAAATTATTGAAAAAAAATTGTCTTTTCAAAAAAATTTTTCTAAGACATTTCATACAGTGAAAAATAATTTTTTTTTGCGAAACTGTCTAATTCTTTTTGTTTGAAACTAACGTCATTAAAAATTGTCTAAGAAAGTTTTTTTAAGTACTAAAAGTGAAAATTATTGAAAAAAAATTGTCTTTTCAAAAAAATTTTTCTAAGACATTTCATACAGTGAAAAATAATTTTTTTTTGCGAAACTGTCTAATTCTTTTTGTTTGAAACTAACGTCATTAAAAATTGTCTAAGAAAGTTTTTTTACGTACTAAAAGTGAAAATTATTGAAAAAAAATTGTCTTTTCAAAAAAATTTTTCTAAGACATTTCATACAGTGAAAAATAATTTTTTTTTGCGAAACTGTCTAATTCGTTTTGTTTGAAACTAACGTCATTAAAAATTGTCTAAGAAAGTTTTTTTACGTACTAAAAGTGAAAATTATTGAAAAAAAATTGTCTTTTCAAAAAAATTTTTCCAAGACAATTCATACAGTGAAAAATAATTTTTTTTTGCGAAACTGTCTAATTCTTTTTGTTTGAAACTAACGTCATTAAAAATTGTCTAAGAAAGTTTTTTTACGTACTAAAAGTGAAAATTATTGAAAAAAAATTGTCTTTTCAAAAAAATTTTTCCAAGACATTTCATACAGTGAAAAATAATTTTTTTTTGCGAAACTGTCTAATTCGTTTTGTTTGAAACTAACGTCATTAGAAATTGTCTAAGAAAGTTTTTTTACGTACTAAAAGTGAAAATTATTGAAAAAAAATTGTCTTTTCAAAAAAATTTTTCTAAGACATTTCATACAGTGAAAAATAATTTTTTTTTGCGAAACTGTCTAATTCTTTTTGTTTGAAACTAACGTCATTAAAAATTGTCTAAGAAAGTTTTTTTACGTACTAAAAGTGAAAATTATTGAAAAAAAATTGTCTTTTCAAAAAAACTTTTCTATGACATTTCATACAGTGAAAAATAATTTTTTTTTGCGAAACTGTCTAATTCTTTTTGTTTAAAACTAACGTCACTAAAAATTGTCTAAGAAAGTTTTTTTACGTACTAAAAGTGAAAATTATTGAAAAAAAATTGTCTTTTCAAAAAAATTTTTCCAAGACATTTCATACAGTGAAAAATAATTTTTTTTTGGGAAACTGTCTAATTCTTTTTGTTTGAAACTAACTTCATTAAAAATTGTCTAAGAAAGTTTTTTTACGTACTAAAAGTGAAAATTATTGAAAAAAAATTGTCTTTTCAAAAAAATTTTTCTAAGACATTTCATACAGTGAAAAATAATTTTTTTTTGCAAAACTGTCTAATTCGTTTTGTTTGAAACTAACGTCATTACAAATTGTCTAAGAAAGTTTTTTTACGTACTAAAAGTGAAAATTATTGAAAAAAAATTGTCTTTTCAAAAAAATTTTTCTAAGACATTTCATACAGTGAAAAATAATTTTTTTTTGCGAAACTGTCTAATTCGTTTTGTTTGAAACTAACGTCATTACAAATTGTCTAAGAAAGTTTTTTTACGTACTAAAAGTGAAAATTATTGAAAAAAAATTGTCTTTTCAAAAAAATTTTTCTAAGACATTTCATACAGTGAAAAATAATTTTTTTTTGCGAAACTGTCTAATTCTTTTTGTTTGAAACTAACGTCATTAAAAATTGTCTAAGAAAGTTTTTTTACGTACTAAAAGTGAAAATTATTGAAAAAAAATTGTCTTTTCAAAAAAATTTTTCTAAGACATTTCATACAGTGAAAAATAATTTTTTTTTCGAAACTGTCTAATTCTTTTTGTTTGAAACTAACGTCATTACAAATTGTCTAAAAAAGTTTTTTTACGTACTAAAAGTGAAAATTATTGAAAAAAAGTTGTCTTTTCAAAAAAATTTTTCTAAGACATTTCATACAGTGAAAAATAATTTTTATTTGCGAAACTGTCTAATTCTTTTTGTTTGAAACTAACGTCATTAAAAATTGTCTAAGAAAGTTTTTTTACGTACTAAAAGTGAAAATTATTGAAAAAAATTGTCTTTTCAAAAAAATTTTTCTAAGACATTTCATACAGTGAAAAATAATTTTTTTTTGCGAAACTGTCTAATTCTTTTTGTTTGAAACTAACGTCATTAAAAATTGTCTAAGAAAGTTTTTTTACGTACTAAAAGTGAAAATTATTGAAAAAAAATTGTCTTTTCAAAAAAATTTTTCCAAGACATTTCATACAGTGAAAAATAATTTTTTTTTGCAAAACTGTCTAATTCTTTTTGTTTGAAACTAACGTCATTAAAAATTGTCTAAGAAAGTTTTTTTAAGTACTAAAAGTGAAAATTATTGAAAAAAAATTGTCTTTTCAAAAAAAATTTTCTAAGACATTTCATACAGTGAAAAATAATTTTTTTTTGCGAAACTGTCTAATTCTTTTTGTTTGAAACTAACGTCATTAAAAATTGTCTAAGAAAGTTTTTTTAAGTACTAAAAGTGAAAATTATTGAAAAAAAATTGTCTTTTCAAAAAAATTTTTCTAAGACATTTCATACAGTGAAAAATAATTTTTTTTTGCGAAACTGTCTAATTCTTTTTGTTTAAAACTAACGTCACTAAAAATTGTCTAAGAAAGTTTTTTTACGTACTAAAAGTGAAAATTATTGAAAAAAAATTGTCTTTTCAAAAAAATTTTTCCAAGACATTTCATACAGTGAAAAATAATTTTTTTTTGGGAAACTGTCTAATTCGTTTTGTTTGAAACTAACGTCATTAAAAATTGTCTAAGAAAGTTTTTTTACGTACTAAAAGTGAAAATTATTGAAAAAAAATTGTCTTTTCAAAAAAATTTTTCTAAGACATTTCATACAGTGAAAAATAATTTTTTTTTGCGAAACTGTCTAATTCGTTTTGTTTGAAACTAACGTCATTACAAATTGTCTAAGAAAGTTTTTTTACGTACTAAAAGTGAAAATTATTGAAAAAAAATTGTCTTTTCAAAAAAATTTTTCCAAGACATTTCATACAGTGAAAAATAATTTTTTTTTGCGAAACTGTCTAATTCTTTTTGTTTGAAACTAACGTCATTAAAAATTGTCTATGAAAGTTTTTTTAAGTACCAAAAGTGAAAATTATTGAAAAAAAATTGTCTTTTTAAAAAAATTTTTCTAAGACATTTCATACAGTGAAAAATAATTTTTTTTTGCGAAACTGTCTAATTCTTTTTGTTTGAAACTAACGTCATTAAAAATTGTCTAAGAAAGTTTTTTTAAGTACTAAAAGTGAAAATTATTGAAAAAGAATTGTCTTTTCAAAAAATTTTTCTAAGACATTTCATACAGTGAAAAATAATTTTTTTTTGCGAAACTGTCTAATTCTTTTTGTTTGAAACTAACGTCATTAAAAATTGTCTAAGAAAGTTTTTTTACGTACTAAAAGTGAAAATTATTGAAAAAAAATTGTCTTTTCAAAAAAATTTTTCCAAGACATTTCATACAGTGAAAAATAATTTTTTTTTGGGAAACTGTCTAATTCTTTTTGTTTGAAACTAACGTCATTAAAAATTGTCTAAGAAAGTTTTTTTACGTACTAAAAGTGAAAATTATTGAAAAAAAATTGTCTTTTCAAAAAAATTTTTCTAAGACATTTCATACAGTGAAAAATAATTTTTTTTTGCGAAACTGTCTAATTCGTTTTGTTTGAAACTAACGTCATTAAAAATTGTCTAAGAAAGTTTTTTTACGTACTAAAAGTGAAAATTATTGAAAAAAAATTTTCTTTTCAAAAAAATTTTTCCAAGACATTTCATACAGTGAAAAATAATTTTTTTTTGCGAAACTGTCTAATTCTTTTTGTTTGAAACTAACGTCATTAAAAATTGTCTAAGAAAGTTTTGTTACGTACTAAAAGTGAAAATTATTGAAAAAAAATTGTCTTTTCAAAAAAATTTTTCCAAGACATTTCATACAGTGAAAAATAATTTTTTTTTGGGAAACTGTCTAATTCTTTTTGTTTGAAACTAACGTCATTAAAAATTGTCTAAGAAAGTTTTTTTACGTACTAAAAGTGAAAATTATTGAAAAAAAATTGTCTTTTCAAAAAAAATTTTCTAAGACAGTGAAAAATAATTTTTTTTTGCGAAACTGTCTAATTCGTTTTGTTTGAAACTAACGTCATTAAAAATTGTCTAAGAAAGTTTTTTTACGTACTAAAAGTGAAAATTATTGAAAAAAAATTTTCTTTTCAAAAAAATTTTTCCAAGACATTTCATACAGTGAAAAATAATTTTTTTTTGCGAAACTGTCTAATTCTTTTTGTTTGAAACTAACGTCATTAAAAATTGTCTAAGAAAGTTTTTTTACGTACTAAAAGTGAAAATTATTGAAAAAAAATTGTCTTTTCAAAAAAATTTTTCTAAGACATTTCATACAGTGAAAAATAATTTTTTTTTCGAAACTGTCTAATTCTTTTTGTTTGAAACTAACGTCATTACAAATTGTCTAAGAAAGTTTTTTTACGTACTAAAAGTGAAAATTATTGAAAAAAAGTTGTCTTTTCAAAAAAATTTTTCTAAGACATTTCATACAGTGAAAAATAATTTTTATTTGCGAAACTGTCTAATTCGTTTTGTTTGAAACTAACGGCATTAAAAATTGTCTAAGAAAGTTTTTTTACGTACTAAAAGTGAAAATTATTGAAAAAAATTGTCTTTTCAAAAAAATTTTTCTAAGACATTTCATACAGTGAAAAATAATTTTTTTTTGCGAAACTGTCTAATTCTTTTTGTTTGAAACTAACGTCATTAAAAATTGTCTAAGAAAGTTTTTTTACGTACTAAAAGTGAAAATTATTGAAAAAAAATTGTCTTTTCAAAAAAATTTTTCCAAGACATTTCATACAGTGAAAAATAATTTTTTTTTGCAAAACTGTCTAATTCTTTTTGTTTGAAACTAACGTCATTAAAAATTGTCTAAGAAAGTTTTTTTAAGTACTAAAAGTGAAAATTATTGAAAAAAAATTGTCTTTTCAAAAAAATTTTTCTAAGACATTTCATACAGTAAAAAATAATTTTTTTTTGCGAAACTGTCTAATTCTTTTTGTTTGAAACTAACGTCATTAAAAATTGTCTAAGAAAGTTTTTTTAAGTACTAAAAGTAAAAATTATTGAAAAAAAATTGTCTTTTCAAAAAAATTTTTCTAAGACATTTCATACAGTCAAAAATAATTTTTTTTTGCGAAACTGTCTAATTCTTTTTGTTTAAAACTAACGTCACTACAAATTGTCTAAGAAAGTTTTTTTACGTACTAAAAGTGAAAATTATTGAAAAATATTGTCTTTTAAAAAAAATTTTTCCAAGACATTTCATACAGTGAAAAATAATTTTTTTTTGCGAAACTGTCTAATTCTTTTTGTTTGAAACTAACGTCATTAAAAATTGTCTAAGAAAGTTTTTTTACGTACTAAAAGTGAAAATTATTGAAAAAAAATTGTCTTTTCAAAAAAATTTTTCTAAGACATTTCATACAGTGAAAAATAATTTTTTTTTGCGAAACTGTCTAATTCGTTTTGTTTGAAACTAACGTCATTACAAATTGTCTAAGAAAGTTTTTTTACGTACTAAAAGTGAAAATTATTGAAAAAAAATTGTCTTTTCAAAAAAAATTTTCTAAGACAGTGAAAAATAATTTTTTTTTGCGAAACTGTCTAATTCGTTTTGTTTGAAACTAACGTCATTAAAAATTGTCTAAGAAAGTTTTTTTACGTACTAAAAGTGAAAATTATTGAAAAAAAATTTTCTTTTCAAAAAAATTTTTCCAAGACATTTCATACAGTGAAAAATAATTTTTTTTTGCGAAACTGTCTAATTCTTTTTGTTTGAAACTAACGTCATTAAAAATTGTCTAAGAAAGTTTTTTTACGTACTAAAAGTGAAAATTATTGAAAAAAAATTGTCTTTTCAAAAAAATTTTTCTAAGACATTTCATACAGTGAAAAATAATTTTTTTTTCGAAACTGTCTAATTCTTTTTGTTTGAAACTAACGTCATTACAAATTGTCTAAGAAAGTTTTTTTACGTACTAAAAGTGAAAATTATTGAAAAAAAATTGTCTTTTCAAAAAAATTTTTCCAAGACATTTCATACAGTGAAAAATAATTTTTTTTTGGGAAACTGTCTAATTCTTTTTGTTTGAAACTAACGTCATTAAAAATTGTCTATGAAAGTTTTTTTAAGTACCAAAAGTGAAAATTATTGAAAAAAAATTGTCTTTTTAAAAAAATTTTTCTAAGACATTTCATACAGTGAAAAATAATTTTTTTTTGCGAAACTGTCTAATTCTTTTTGTTTGAAACTAACGTCATTAAAAATTGTCTAAGAAAGTTTTTTTAAGTACTAAAAGTGAAAATTATTGAAAAAAAATTGTCTTTTCAAAAAAATTTTTCTAAGACATTTCATACAGTGAAAAATAATTTTTTTTTGCGAAACTGTCTAATTCTTTTTGTTTGAAAGTAACGTCATTAAAAATTGTCTAAGAAAGTTTTTTTACGTACTAAAAGTGAAAATTATTGAAAAAAAATTGTCTTTTCAAAAAAATTTTTCCAAGACATTTCATACAGTGAAAAATAATTTTTTTTTGGGAAACTGTCTAATTCTTTTTGTTTGAAACTAACGTCATTAAAAATTGTCTAAGAAAGTTTTTTTACGTACTAAAAGTGAAAATTATTGAAAAAAAATTGTCTTTTCAAAAAAATTTTTCTAAGACATTTCATACAGTGAAAAATAATTTTTTTTTGCGAAACTGTCTAATTCGTTTTGTTTGAAACTAACGTCATTAAAAATTGTCTAAGAAAGTTTTTTTACGTACTAAAAGTGAAAATTATTGAAAAAAAATTTTCTTTTCAAAAAAATTTTTCCAAGACATTTCATACAGTGAAAAATAATTTTTTTTTGCGAAACTGTCTAATTCTTTTTGTTTGAAACTAACGTCATTAAAAATTGTCTAAGAAAGTTTTGTTACGTACTAAAAGTGAAAATTATTGAAAAAAAATTGTCTTTTCAAAAAAATTTTTCCAAGACATTTCATACAGTGAAAAATAATTTTTTTTTGGGAAACTGTCTAATTCTTTTTGTTTGAAACTAACGTCATTAAAAATTGTCTAAGAAAGTTTTTTTACGTACTAAAAGTGAAAATTATTGAAAAAAAATTGTCTTTTCAAAAAAAATTTTCTAAGACAGTGAAAAATAATTTTTTTTTGCGAAACTGTCTAATTCGTTTTGTTTGAAACTAACGTCATTAAAAATTGTCTAAGAAAGTTTTTTTACGTACTAAAAGTGAAAATTATTGAAAAAAAATTTTCTTTTCAAAAAAATTTTTCCAAGACATTTCATACAGTGAAAAATAATTTTTTTTTGCGAAACTGTCTAATTCTTTTTGTTTGAAACTAACGTCATTAAAAATTGTCTAAGAAAGTTTTTTTACGTACTAAAAGTGAAAATTATTGAAAAAAAATTGTCTTTTCAAAAAAATTTTTCTAAGACATTTCATACAGTGAAAAATAATTTTTTTTTCGAAACTGTCTAATTCTTTTTGTTTGAAACTAACGTCATTACAAATTGTCTAAGAAAGTTTTTTTACGTACTAAAAGTGAAAATTATTGAAAAAAAGTTGTCTTTTCAAAAAAATTTTTCTAAGACATTTCATACAGTGAAAAATAATTTTTATTTGCGAAACTGTCTAATTCGTTTTGTTTGAAACTAACGGCATTAAAAATTGTCTAAGAAAGTTTTTTTACGTACTAAAAGTGAAAATTATTGAAAAAAATTGTCTTTTCAAAAAAATTTTTCTAAGACATTTCATACAGTGAAAAATAATTTTTTTTTGCGAAACTGTCTAATTCTTTTTGTTTGAAACTAACGTCATTAAAAATTGTCTAAGAAAGTTTTTTTACGTACTAAAAGTGAAAATTATTGAAAAAAAATTGTCTTTTCAAAAAAATTTTTCCAAGACATTTCATACAGTGAAAAATAATTTTTTTTTGCAAAACTGTCTAATTCTTTTTGTTTGAAACTAACGTCATTAAAAATTGTCTAAGAAAGTTTTTTTAAGTACTAAAAGTGAAAATTATTGAAAAAAAATTGTCTTTTCAAAAAAATTTTTCTAAGACATTTCATACAGTAAAAAATAATTTTTTTTTGCGAAACTGTCTAATTCTTTTTGTTTGAAACTAACGTCATTAAAAATTGTCTAAGAAAGTTTTTTTAAGTACTAAAAGTAAAAATTATTGAAAAAAAATTGTCTTTTCAAAAAAATTTTTCTAAGACACTTCATACAGTCAAAAATAATTTTTTTTTGCGAAACTGTCTAATTCTTTTTGTTTAAAACTAACGTCACTACAAATTGTCTAAGAAAGTTTTTTTACGTACTAAAAGTGAAAATTATTGAAAAATATTGTCTTTTCAAAAAAATTTTTCCAAGACATTTCATACAGTGAAAAATAATTTTTTTTTGCGAAACTGTCTAATTCTTTTTGTTTGAAACTAACGTCATTAAAAATTGTCTAAGAAAGTTTTTTTACGTACTAAAAGTGAAAATTATTGAAAAAAAATTGTCTTTTCAAAAAAATTTTTCTAAGACATTTCATACAGTGAAAAATAATTTTTTTTTGCGAAACTGTCTAATTCGTTTTGTTTGAAACTAACGTCATTACAAATTGTCTAAGAAAGTTTTTTTACGTACTAAAAGTGAAAATTATTGAAAAAAAATTGTCTTTTCAAAAAAAATTTTCTAAGACAGTGAAAAATAATTTTTTTTTGCGAAACTGTCTAATTCGTTTTGTTTGAAACTAACGTCATTAAAAATTGTCTAAGAAAGTTTTTTTACGTACTAAAAGTGAAAATTATTGAAAAAAAATTTTCTTTTCAAAAAAATTTTTCCAAGACATTTCATACAGTGAAAAATAATTTTTTTTTGCGAAACTGTCTAATTCTTTTTGTTTGAAACTAACGTCATTAAAAATTGTCTAAGAAAGTTTTTTTACGTACTAAAAGTGAAAATTATTGAAAAAAAATTGTCTTTTCAAAAAAATTTTTCTAAGACATTTCATACAGTGAAAAATAATTTTTTTTTCGAAACTGTCTAATTCTTTTTGTTTGAAACTAACGTCATTACAAATTGTCTAAGAAAGTTTTTTTACGTACTAAAAGTGAAAATTATTGAAAAAAAGTTGTCTTTTCAAAAAAATTTTTCTAAGACATTTCATACAGTGAAAAATAATTTTTATTTGCGAAACTGTCTAATTCTTTTTGTTTGAAACTTACGTCATTAAAAATTGTCTAAGAAAGTTTTTTTACGTACTAAAAGTGAAAATTATTGAAAAAAATTGTCTTTTCAAAAAAATTTTTCTAAGACATTTCATACAGTGAAAAATAATTTTTTTTTGCGAAACTGTCTAATTCTTTTTGTTTGAAACTAACGTCATTAAAAATTGTCTAAGAAAGTTTTTTTACGTACTAAAAGTGAAAATTATTGAAAAAAAATTGTCTTTTCAAAAAAATTTTTCCAAGACATTTCATACAGTGAAAAATAATTTTTTTTTGCAAAACTGTCTAATTCTTTTTGTTTGAAACTAACGTCATTAAAAATTGTCTAAGAAAGTTTTTTTAAGTACTAAAAGTGAAAATTATTGAAAAAAAATTGTCTTTTCAAAAAAATTTTTCTAAGACATTTCATACAGTGAAAAATAATTTTTTTTTTGCGAAACTGTCTAATTCGTTTTGTTTAAAACTAACGTCACTAAAAATTGTCTAAGAAAGTTTTTTTACGTACTAAAAGTGAAAATTATTGAAAAAAAATTGTCTTTTCAAAAAAATTTTTCCAAGACATTTCATACAGTGAAAAATAATTTTTTTTTGGGAAACTGTCTAATTCTTTTTGTTTGAAACTAACGTCATTAAAAATTGTCTAAGAAAGTTTTTTTACGTACTAAAAGTGAAAATTATTGAAAAAAAATTGTCTTTTCAAAAAAATTTTTCTAAGACATTTCATACAGTGAAAAATAATTTTTTTTTGCGAAACTGTCTAATTCGTTTTGTTTGAAACTAACGTCATTACAAATTGTCTAAGAAAGTTTTTTTACGTACTAAAAGTGAAAATTATTGAAAAAAAATTGTCTTTTCAAAAAAATTTTTCCAAGACATTTCATACAGTGAAAAATAATTTTTTTTTGCGAAACTGTCTAATTCTTTTTGTTTGAAACTAACGTCATTAAAAATTGTCTATGAAAGTTTTTTTAAGTACCAAAAGTGAAAATTATTGAAAAAAAATTGTCTTTTTAAAAAAATTTTTCTAAGACATTTCATACAGTGAAAAATAATTTTTTTTTGCGAAACTGTCTAATTCTTTTTGTTTGAAACTAACGTCATTAAAAATTGTCTAAGAAAGTTTTTTTAAGTACTAAAAGTGAAAATTATTGAAAAAAAATTGTCTTTTCAAAAAAATTTTTCTAAGACATTTCATACAGTGAAAAATAATTTTTTTTTGCGAAACTGTCTAATTCTTTTTGTTTGAAACTAACGTCATTAAAAATTGTCTAAGAAAGTTTTTTTACGTACTAAAAGTGAAAATTATTGAAAAAAAATTGTCTTTTCAAAAAAATTTTTCCAAGACATTTCATACAGTGAAAAATAATTTTTTTTTGGGAAACTGTCTAATTCTTTTTGTTTGAAACTAACGTCATTAAAAATTGTCTAAGAAAGTTTTTTTACGTACTAAAAGTGAAAATTATTGAAAAAAAATTGTCTTTTCAAAAAAATTTTTCTAAGACATTTCATACAGTGAAAAATAATTTTTTTTTGCGAAACTGTCTAATTCGTCTTGTTTGAAACTAACGTCATTAAAAATTGTCTAAGAAAGTTTTTTTACGTACTAAAAGTGAAAATTATTGAAAAAAAATTGTCTTTTCAAAAAAATTTTTCCAAGACATTTCATACAGTGAAAAATAATTTTTTTTTGCGAAACTGTCTAATTCTTTTTGTTTGAAACTAACGTCATTAAAAATTGTCTAAGAAAGTTTTGTTACGTACTAAAAGTGAAAATTATTGAAAAAAAATTGTCTTTTCAAAAAAATTTTTCCAAGACATTTCATACAGTGAAAAATAATTTTTTTTTGGGAAACTGTCTAATTCTTTTTGTTTGAAACTAACGTCATTAAAAATTGTCTAAGAAAGTTTTTTTACGTACTAAAAGTGAAAATTATTGAAAAAAAATTGTCTTTTCAAAAAAAATTTTCTAAGACAGTGAAAAATAATTTTTTTTTGCGAAACTGTCTAATTCGTTTTGTTTGAAACTAACGTCATTAAAAATTGTCTAAGAAAGTTTTTTTACGTACTAAAAGTGAAAATTATTGAAAAAAAATTTTCTTTTCAAAAAAATTTTTCCAAGACATTTCATACAGTGAAAAATAATTTTTTTTTGCGAAACTGTCTAATTCTTTTTGTTTGAAACTAACGTCATTAAAAATTGTCTAAGAAAGTTTTTTTACGTACTAAAAGTGAAAATTATTGAAAAAAAATTGTCTTTTCAAAAAAATTTTTCTAAGACGTACATTTCATACAGTGAAAAATAATTTTTTTTTGCGAAACTGTCTAATTCTTTTTGTTTGAAACTAACGTCATTAAAAATTGTCTAAGAAAGTTTTTTTACGTACTAAAAGTGAAAATTATTGAAAAAAAATTTTCTTTTCAAAAAAATTTTTCTAAGACATTTCATACAGTAAAAAATATTTTTTTTTTGCGAAACTATCCAAATCTTTTTGTTTGAAACTAAAGTCATTAAAAATTGTCTAAGAAAGTTTTTTTACGTACTCAAAGTGAAAATCATTGAAAAAAATTTTCTTTTCAAGAAAAATTTTCAAAAATTTTTCTAAGACATTTCATACAGTGAAAAATAATTTTTTTTTGAGAAACTGTCTAATTCTTTTTGTTTGAAACTAACGTCATTAAAAATTGTCTAAGAAAGTTTTTTTACGTACTAAAAGTGAAAATTATTGAAAAAAAATTGTCTTTTCAAAAAAATTTTTCCAAGACATTTCATACAGTGAAAAATAATTTTTTTTTGCGAAACTGTCTAATTCTTTTTGTTTGAAACTAACGTCATTAAAAATTGTCTAAGAAAGTTTTTTTAAGTACTAAAAGTGAAAATTATTGAAAAAAAATTGTCTTTTCAAAAAAATTTTTCTAAGACATTTCATACAGTGAAAAATAATTTTTTTTTGCGAAACTGTCTAATTCTTTTTGTTTGAAACTAACGTCATTAAAAATTGTCTAAGAAAGTTTTTTTAAGTACTAAAAGTGAAAATTATTGAAAAAAAATTGTCTTTTCAAAAAAATTTTTCTAAGACATTTCATACAGTGAAAAATAATTTTTTTTTGCGAAACTGTCTAATTCTTTTTGTTTGAAACTAACGTCATTAAAAATTGTCTAAGAAAGTTTTTTTACGTACTAAAAGTGAAAATTATTGAAAAAAAATTGTCTTTTCAAAAAAATTTTTCTAAGACATTTCATACAGTGAAAAATAATTTTTTTTTGCGAAACTGTCTAATTCGTTTTGTTTGAAACTAACGTCATTAAAAATTGTCTAAGAAAGTTTTTTTACGTACTAAAAGTGAAAATTATTGAAAAAAAATTGTCTTTTCAAAAAAATTTTTCCAAGACAATTCATACAGTGAAAAATAATTTTTTTTTGCGAAACTGTCTAATTCTTCTTGTTTGAAACTAACGTCATTAAAAATTGTCTAAGAAAGTTTTTTTACGTACTAAAAGTGAAAATTATTGAAAAAAAATTGTCTTTTCAAAAAAATTTTTCCAAGACATTTCATACAGTGAAAAATAATTTTTTTTTGCGAAACTGTCTAATTCGTTTTGTTTGAAACTAACGTCATTAGAAATTGTCTAAGAAAGTTTTTTTACGTACTAAAAGTGAAAATTATTGAAAAAAAATTGTCTTTTCAAAAAAATTTTTCTAAGACATTTCATACAGTGAAAAATAATTTATTTTTGCGAAACTGTCTAATTCTTTTTGTTTGAAACTAACGTCATTAAAAATTGTCTAAGAAAGTTTTTTTACGTACTAAAAGTGAAAATTATTGAAAAAAAATTGTCTTTTCAAAAAAACTTTTCTATGACATTTCATACAGTGAAAAATAATTTTTTTTTGCAAAACTGTCTAATTCGTTTTGTTTGAAACTAACGTCATTACAAATTGTCTAAGAAAGTTTTTTTACGTACTAAAAGTGAAAATTATTGAAAAAAAATTGTCTTTTCAAAAAAATTTTTCTAAGACATTTCATACAGTGAAAAATAATTTTTTTTTGCGAAACTGTCTAATTCGTTTTGTTTGAAACTAACGTCATTACAAATTGTCTAAGAAAGTTTTTTTACGTACTAAAAGTGAAAATTATTGAAAAAAAATTGTCTTTTCAAAAAAATTTTTCTAAGACATTTCATACAGTGAAAAATAATTTATTTTTGCGAAACTGTCTAATTCGTTTTGTTTGAAACTAACGTCATTAGAAATTGTCTAAGAAAGTTTTTTTACGTACTAAAAGTGAAAATTATTGAAAAAAAATTGTCTTTTCAAAAAAATTTTTCTAAGACATTTCATACAGTGAAAAATAATTTATTTTTGCGAAACTGTCTAATTCTTTTTGTTTGAAACTAACGTCATTAAAAATTGTCTAAGAAAGTTTTTTTACGTACTAAAAGTGAAAATTATTGAAAAAAAATTGTCTTTTCAAAAAAACTTTTCTATGACATTTCATACAGTGAAAAATAATTTTTTTTTGCAAAACTGTCTAATTCGTTTTGTTTGAAACTAACGTCATTACAAATTGTCTAAGAAAGTTTTTTTACGTACTAAAAGTGAAAATTATTGAAAAAAAATTGTCTTTTCAAAAAAATTTTTCTAAGACATTTCATACAGTGAAAAATAATTTTTTTTTGCGAAACTGTCTAATTCGTTTTGTTTGAAACTAACGTCATTACAAATTGTCTAAGAAAGTTTTTTTACGTACTAAAAGTGAAAATTATTGAAAAAAAATTGTCTTTTCAAAAAAATTTTTCTAAGACATTTCATACAGTGAAAAATAATTTTTTTTTGCGAAACTGTCTAATTCTTTTTGTTTGAAACTAACGTCATTAAAAATTGTCTAAGAAAGTTTTTTTACGTACTAAAAGTGAAAATTATTGAAAAAAAATTGTCTTTTCAAAAAAATTTTTCTAAGACATTTCATACAGTGAAAAATAATTTTTTTTTCGAAACTGTCTAATTCTTTTTGTTTGAAACTAACGTCATTACAAATTGTCTAAAAAAGTTTTTTTACGTACTAAAAGTGAAAATTATTGAAAAAAAGTTGTCTTTTCAAAAAAATTTTTCTAAGACATTTCATACAGTGAAAAATAATTTTTATTTGCGAAACTGTCTAATTCTTTTTGTTTGAAACTAACGTCATTAAAAATTGTCTAAGAAAGTTTTTTTACGTACTAAAAGTGAAAATTATTGAAAAAAATTGTCTTTTCAAAAAAATTTTTCTAAGACATTTCATACAGTGAAAAATAATTTTTTTTTGCGAAACTGTCTAATTCTTTTTGTTTGAAACTAACGTCATTAAAAATTGTCTAAGAAAGTTTTTTTACGTACTAAAAGTGAAAATTATTGAAAAAAAATTGTCTTTTCAAAAAAATTTTTCCAAGACATTTCATACAGTGAAAAATAATTTTTTTTTGCAAAACTGTCTAATTCTTTTTGTTTGAAACTAACGTCATTAAAAATTGTCTAAGAAAGTTTTTTTAAGTACTAAAAGTGAAAATTATTGAAAAAAAATTGTCTTTTCAAAAAAAATTTTCTAAGACATTTCATACAGTGAAAAATAATTTTTTTTTGCGAAACTGTCTAATTCTTTTTGTTTGAAACTAACGTCATTAAAAATTGTCTAAGAAAGTTTTTTTAAGTACTAAAAGTGAAAATTATTGAAAAAAAATTGTCTTTTCAAAAAAATTTTTCTAAGACATTTCACACAGTGAAAAATAATTTTTTTTTGCGAAACTGTCTAATTCTTTTTGTTTAAAACTAACGTCACTAAAAATTGTCTAAGAAAGTTTTTTTACGTACTAAAAGTGAAAATTATTGAAAAAAAATTGTCTTTTCAAAAAAATTTTTCCAAGACATTTCATACAGTGAAAAATAATTTTTTTTTGGGAAACTGTCTAATTCGTTTTGTTTGAAACTAACGTCATTAAAAATTGTCTAAGAAAGTTTTTTTACGTACTAAAAGTGAAAATTATTGAAAAAAAATTGTCTTTTCAAAAAAATTTTTCTAAGACATTTCATACAGTGAAAAATAATTTTTTTTTGCGAAACTGTCTAATTCGTTTTGTTTGAAACTAACGTCATTACAAATTGTCTAAGAAAGTTTTTTTACGTACTAAAAGTGAAAATTATTGAAAAAAAATTGTCTTTTCAAAAAAATTTTTCCAAGACATTTCATACAGTGAAAAATAATTTTTTTTTGCGAAACTGTCTAATTCTTTTTGTTTGAAACTAACGTCATTAAAAATTGTCTATGAAAGTTTTTTTAAGTACCAAAAGTGAAAATTATTGAAAAAAAATTGTCTTTTTAAAAAAATTTTTCTAAGACATTTCATACAGTGAAAAATAATTTTTTTTTGCGAAACTGTCTAATTCTTTTTGTTTGAAACTAACGTCATTAAAAATTGTCTAAGAAAGTTTTTTTAAGTACTAAAAGTGAAAATTATTGAAAAAAAATTGTCTTTTCAAAAAAATTTTTCTAAGACATTTCATACAGTGAAAAATAATTTTTTTTTGCGAAACTGTCTAATTCTTTTTGTTTGAAACTAACGTCATTAAAAATTGTCTAAGAAAGTTTTTTTACGTACTAAAAGTGAAAATTATTGAAAAAAAATTGTCTTTTCAAAAAAATTTTTCCAAGACATTTCATACAGTGAAAAATAATTTTTTTTTGCGAAACTGTCTAATTCTTTTTGTTTGAAACTAACGTCATTAAAAATTGTCTAAGAAAGTTTTTTTACGTACTAAAAGTGAAAATTATTGAAAAAAAATTGTCTTTTCAAAAAAATTTTTCTAAGACATTTCATACAGTGAAAAATAATTTTTTTTTGCGAAACTGTCTAATTCGTTTTGTTTGAAACTAACGTCATTAAAAATTGTCTAAGAAAGTTTTTTTACGTACTAAAAGTGAAAATTATTGAAAAAAAATTTTCTTTTCAAAAAAATTTTTCCAAGACATTTCATACAGTGAAAAATAATTTTTTTTTGCGAAACTGTCTAATTCTTTTTGTTTGAAACTAACGTCATTAAAAATTGTCTAAGAAAGTTTTGTTACGTACTAAAAGTGAAAATTATTGAAAAAAAATTGTCTTTTCAAAAAAATTTTTCCAAGACATTTCATACAGTGAAAAATAATTTTTTTTTGGGAAACTGTCTAATTCTTTTTGTTTGAAACTAACGTCATTAAAAATTGTCTAAGAAAGTTTTTTTACGTACTAAAAGTGAAAATTATTGAAAAAAAATTGTCTTTTCAAAAAAAATTTTCTAAGACAGTGAAAAATAATTTTTTTTTGCGAAACTGTCTAATTCGTTTTGTTTGAAACTAACGTCATTAAAAATTGTCTAAGAAAGTTTTTTTACGTACTAAAAGTGAAAATTATTGAAAAAAAATTTTCTTTTCAAAAAAATTTTTCCAAGACATTTCATACAGTGAAAAATAATTTTTTTTTGCGAAACTGTCTAATTCTTTTTGTTTGAAACTAACGTCATTAAAAATTGTCTAAGAAAGTTTTTTTACGTACTAAAAGTGAAAATTATTGAAAAAAAATTGTCTTTTCAAAAAAATTTTTCTAAGACATTTCATACAGTGAAAAATAATTTTTTTTTCGAAACTGTCTAATTCTTTTTGTTTGAAACTAACGTCATTACAAATTGTCTAAGAAAGTTTTTTTACGTACTAAAAGTGAAAATTATTGAAAAAAAGTTGTCTTTTCAAAAAAATTTTTCTAAGACATTTCATACAGTGAAAAATAATTTTTATTTGCGAAACTGTCTAATTCGTTTTGTTTGAAACTAACGGCATTAAAAATTGTCTAAGAAAGTTTTTTTACGTACTAAAAGTGAAAATTATTGACAAAAAATTGTCTTTTCAAAAAAATTTTTCTAAGACATTTCATACAGTGAAAAATAATTTTTTTTTGCGAAACTGTCTAATTCTTTTTGTTTGAAACTAACGTCATTAAAAATTGTCTAAGAAAGTTTTTTTACGTACTAAAAGTGAAAATTATTGAAAAAAAATTGTCTTTTCAAAAAAATTTTTCCAAGACATTTCATACAGTGAAAAATAATTTTTTTTTGCAAAACTGTCTAATTCTTTTTGTTTGAAACTAACGTCATTAAAAATTGTCTAAGAAAGTTTTTTTAAGTACTAAAAGTGAAAATTATTGAAAAAAAATTGTCTTTTCAAAAAAATTTTTCTAAGACATTTCATACAGTAAAAAATAATTTTTTTTTGCGAAACTGTCTAATTCTTTTTGTTTGAAACTAACGTCATTAAAAATTGTCTAAGAAAGTTTTTTTAAGTACTAAAAGTAAAAATTATTGAAAAAAAATTGTCTTTTCAAAAAAATTTTTCTAAGACATTTCATACAGTCAAAAATAATTTTTTTTTGCGAAACTGTCTAATTCTTTTTGTTTAAAACTAACGTCACTACAAATTGTCTAAGAAAGTTTTTTTACGTACTAAAAGTGAAAATTATTGAAAAATATTGTCTTTTCAAAAAAATTTTTCCAAGACATTTCATACAGTGAAAAATAATTTTTTTTTGCGAAACTGTCTAATTCTTTTTGTTTGAAACTAACGTCATTAAAAATTGTCTAAGAAAGTTTTTTTACGTACTAAAAGTGAAAATTATTGAAAAAAAATTGTCTTTTCAAAAAAATTTTTCTAAGACATTTCATACAATGAAAAATAATTTTTTTTTGCGAAACTGTCTAATTCGTTTTGTTTGAAACTAACGTCATTAAAAATTGTCTAAGAAAGTTTTTTTACGTACTAAAAGTGAAAATTATTGAAAAAAAATTGTCTTTTTAAAAAAATTTTTCTAAGACATTTCATACAGTGAAAAATAATTTTTTTTTGCGAAACTGTCTAATTCTTTTTGTTTGAAACTAACGTCATTAAAAATTGTCTAAGAAAGTTTTTTTACGTACTAAAAGTGAAAATTATTGAAAAAAAATTGTCTTTTCAAAAAAATTTTTCCAAGACATTTCATACAGTGAAAAATAATTTTTTTTTGCAAAACTGTCTAATTCTTTTTGTTTGAAACTAACGTCATTAAAAATTGTCTAAGAAAGTTTTTTTAAGTACTAAAAGTGAAAATTATTGAAAAAAAATTGTCTTTTCAAAAAAATTTTTCTAAGACATTTCATACAGTGAAAAATAATTTTTTTTTGCGAAACTGTCTAATTCTTTTTGTTTGAAACTAACGTCATTAAAAATTGTCTAAGAAAGTTTTTTTAAGTACTAAAAGTGAAAATTATTGAAAAAAAATTGTCTTTTCAAAAAAATTTTTCTAAGACATTTCATACAGTGAAAAATAATTTTTTTTTGCGAAACTGTCTAATTCTTTTTGTTTAAAACTAACGTCACTAAAAATTGTCTAAGAAAGTTTTTTTACGTACTAAAAGTGAAAATTATTGAAAAAAAATTGTCTTTTCAAAAAAATTTTTCCAAGACATTTCATACAGTGAAAAATAATTTTTTTTTGGGAAACTGTCTAATTCTTTTTGTTTGAAACTAACGTCATTAAAAATTGTCTAAGAAAGTTTTTTTACGTACTAAAAGTGAAAATTATTGAAAAAAAATTGTCTTTTCAAAAAAATTTTTCTAAGACATTTCATACAGTGAAAAATAATTTTTTTTTGCGAAACTGTCTAATTCGTTTTGTTTGAAACTAACGTCATTACAAATTGTCTAAGAAAGTTTTTTTATGTACTAAAAGTGAAAATTATTGAAAAAAAATTGTCTTTTCAAAAAAATTTTTTAAAGACATTTCATACAGTGAAAAATAATTTTTTTTTGCGAAACTGTCTAATTCTTTTTGTTTGAAACTAACGTCATTAAAAATTGTCTATGAAAGTTTTTTTAAGTACCAAAAGTGAAAATTATTGAAAAAAAATTGTCTTTTTAAAAAAATTTTTCTAAGACATTTCATACAGTGAAAAATAATTTTTTTTTGCGAAACTGTCTAATTCTTTTTGTTTGAAACTAACGTCATTAAAAATTGTCTAAGAAAGTTTTTTTAAGTACTAAAAGTGAAAATTATTGAAAAAAAATTGTCTTTTCAAAAAAATTTTTCTAAGACATTTCATACAGTGAAAGATAATTTTTTTTTGCGAAACTGTCTAATTCTTTTTGTTTGAAACTAACGTCATTAAAAATTGTCTAAGAAAGTTTTTTTACGTACTAAAAGTGAAAATTATTGAAAAAAAATTGTCTTTTCAAAAAAATTTTTCCAAGACATTTCATACAGTGAAAAATAATTTTTTTTTGGGAAACTGTCTAATTCTTTTTGTTTGAAACTAACGTCATTAAAAATTGTCTAAGGAAGTTTTTTTACGTACTAAAAGTGAAAATTATTGAAAAAAAATTGTCTTTTCAAAAAAATTTTTCTAAGACATTTCATACAGTGAAAAATAATTTTTTTTTGCGAAACTGTCTAATTCGTTTTGTTTGAAACTAACGTCATTAAAAATTGTCTAAGAAAGTTTTTTTACGTACTAAAAGTGAAAATTATTGAAAAAAAATTGTCTTTTCAAAAAAATTTTTCCAAGACATTTCATACAGTGAAAAATAATTTTTTTTTGCGAAACTGTCTAATTCTTTTTGTTTGAAACTGACGTCATTAAAAATTGTCTATGAAAGTTTTTTTAAGTACCAAAAGTGAAAATTATTGAAAAAAAATTGTCTTTTTAAAAAAATTTTTCTAAGACATTTCATACAGTGAAAAATAATTTTTTTTTGCGAAACTGTCTAATTCTTTTTGTTTGAAACTAACGTCATTAAAAATTGTCTAAGAAAGTTTTTTTAAGTACTAAAAGTGAAAATTATTGAAAAAAAATTGTCTTTTCAAAAAAATTTTTCTAAGACATTTCATACAGTGAAAAATAATTTTTTTTTGCGAAACTGTCTAATTCTTTTTTTTTGAAACTAACGTCATTAAAAATTGTCTAAGAAAGTTTTTTTACGTACTAAAAGTGAAAATTATTGAAAAAAAATTGTCTTTTCAAAAAAATTTTTCCAAGACATTTCATACAGTGAAAAATAATTTTTTTTTGGGAAACTGTCTAATTCTTTTTGTTTGAAACTAACGTCATTGAAAATTGTCTAAGAAAGTTTTTTTACGTACTAAAAGTGAAAATTATTGAAAAAAAATTGTCTTTTCAAAAAAATTTTTCTAAGACATTTCATACAGTGAAAAATAATTTTTTTTTGCGAAACTGTCTAATTCGTTTTGTTTGAAACTAACGTCATTAAAAATTGTCTAAGAAAGTTTTTTTACGTACTAAAAGTGAAAATTATTGAAAAAAAATTTTCTTTTCAAAAAAATTTTTCCAAGACATTTCATACAGTGAAAAATAATTTTTTTTTGCGAAACTGTCTAATTCTTTTTGTTTGAAACTAACGTCATTAAAAATTGTCTAAGAAAGTTTTGTTACGTACTAAAAGTGAAAATTATTGAAAAAAAATTGTCTTTTCAAAAAAATTTTTCCAAGACATTTCATACAGTGAAAAATAATTTTTTTTTGGGAAACTGTCTAATTCTTTTTGTTTGAAACTAACGTCATTAAAAATTGTCTAAGAAAGTTTTTTTACGTACTAAAAGTGAAAATTATTGAAAAAAAATTGTCTTTTCAAAAAAAATTTTCTAAGACAGTGAAAAATAATTTTTTTTTGCGAAACTGTCTAATTCGTTTTGTTTGAAACTAACGTCATTAAAAATTGTCTAAGAAAGTTTTTTTACGTACTAAAAGTGAAAATTATTGAAAAAAAATTTTCTTTTCAAAAAAATTTTTCCAAGACATTTCATACAGTGAAAAATAATTTTTTTTTGCGAAACTGTCTAATTCTTTTTGTTTGAAACTAACGTCATTAAAAATTGTCTAAGAAAGTTTTTTTACGTACTAAAAGTGAAAATTATTGAAAAAAAATTGTCTTTTCAAAAAAATTTTTCTAAGACATTTCATACAGTGAAAAATAATTTTTTTTTCGAAACTGTCTAATTCTTTTTGTTTGAAACTAACGTCATTACAAATTGTCTAAGAAAGTTTTTTTACGTACTAAAAGTGAAAATTATTGAAAAAAAGTTGTCTTTTCAAAAAAATTTTTCTAAGTCATTTCATACAGTGAAAAATAATTTTTATTTGCGAAACTGTCTAATTCTTTTTGTTTGAAACTTACGTCATTAAAAATTGTCTAAGAAAGTTTTTTTACGTACTAAAAGAGAAAATTATTGAAAAAAATTGTCTTTTCAAAAAAATTTTTCTAAGACATTTCATACAGTGAAAAATAATTTTTTTTTGCGAAACTGTCTAATTCTTTTTGTTTGAAACTAACGTCATTAAAAATTGTCTAAGAAAGTTTTTTTACGTACTAAAAGTGAAAATTATTGAAAAAAAATTGTCTTTTCAAAAAAATTTTTCCAAGACATTTCATACAGTGAAAAATAATTTTTTTTTGCAAAACTGTCTAATTCTTTTTGTTTGAAACTAACGTCATTAAAAATTGTCTAAGAAAGTTTTTTTAAGTACTAAAAGTGAAAATTATTGAAAAAAAATTGTCTTTTCAAAAAAATTTTTCTAAGACATTTCATACAGTGAAAAATAATTTTTTTTTTGCGAAACTGTCTAATTCGTTTTGTTTAAAACTAACGTCACTAAAAATTGTCTAAGAAAGTTTTTTTACGTACTAAAAGTGAAAATTATTGAAAAAAAATTGTCTTTTCAAAAAAATTTTTCTAAGACATTTCATACAGTGAAAAATAATTTTTTTTTGCGAAACTGTCTAATTCTTTTTGTTTGAAACTAACGTCATTAAAAATTGTCTAAGAAAGTTTTTTTACGTACTAAAAGTGAAAATTATTGAAAAAAATTTGTCTTTTCAAAAAAATTTTTCCAAGACATTTCATACAGTGAAAAATAATTTTTTTTTGGGAAACTGTCTAATTCTTTTTGTTTGAAACTAACGTCATTAAAAATTGTCTAAGAAAGTTTTTTTACGTACTAAAAGTGAAAATTATTGAAAAAAAAATGTCTTTTCAAAAAAATTTTTCTAAGACATTTCATACAGTGAAAAATAATTTTTTTTTGCGAAACTGTCTAATTCGTTTTGTTTGAAACTAACGTCATTAAAAATTGTCTAAGAAAGTTTTTTTACGTACTAAAAGTGAAAATTATTGAAAAAAAATTGTCTTTTCAAAAAAATTTTTCCAAGACATTTCATACAGTGAAAAATAATTTTTTTTTGCGAAACTGTCTAATTCGTCTTGTTTGAAACTGACGTCATTAAAAATTGTCTATGAAAGTTTTTTTAAGTACCAAAAGTGAAAATTATTGAAAGAAAATTGTCTTTTTAAAAAAATTTTTCTAAGACATTTCATACAGTGAAAAATAATTTTTTTTTGCGAAACTGTCTAATTCTTTTTGTTTGAAACTAACGTCATTAAAAATTGTCTAAGAAAGTTTTTTTAAGTACTAAAAGTGAAAATTATTGAAAAAAAATTGTCTTTTCAAAAAAATTTTTCTAAGACATTTCATACAGTGAAAAATAATTTTTTTTTGCGAAACTGTCTAATTCTTTTTGTTTGAAACTAACGTCATTAAAAATTGTCTAAGAAAGTTTTTTTACGTACTAAAAGTGAAAATTATTGAAAAAAAATTGTCTTTTCAAAAAAATTTTTCCAAGACATTTCATACAGTGAAAAATAATTTTTTTTTGGGAAACTGTCTAATTCTTTTTGTTTGAAACTAACGTCATTGAAAATTGTCTAAGAAAGTTTTTTTACGTACTAAAAGTGAAAATTATTGAAAAAAAATTGTCTTTTCAAAAAAATTTTTCTAAGACATTTCATACAGTGAAAAATAATTTTTTTTTGCGAAACTGTCTAATTCTTTTTGTTTGAAACTAACGTCATTAAAAATTGTCTAAGAAAGTTTTTTTAAGTACTAAAAGTGAAAATTATTGAAAAAAAATTGTCTTTTCAAAAAAATTTTTCTAAGACATTTCATACAGTGAAAAATAATTTTTTTTTGCGAAACTGTCTAATTCTTTTTTTTTGAAACTAACGTCATTAAAAATTGTCTAAGAAAGTTTTTTTACGTACTAAAAGTGAAAATTATTGAAAAAAAATTGTCTTTTCAAAAAAATTTTTCCAAGACATTTCATACAGTGAAAAATAATTTTTTTTTGGGAAACTGTCTAATTCTTTTTGTTTGAAACTAACGTCATTGAAAATTGTCTAAGAAAGTTTTTTTACGTACTAAAAGTGAAAATTATTGAAAAAAAATTGTCTTTTCAAAAAAATTTTTCTAAGACATTTCATACAGTGAAAAATAATTTTTTTTTGCGAAACTGTCTAATTCGTTTTGTTTGAAACTAACGTCATTAAAAATTGTCTAAGAAAGTTTTTTTACGTACTAAAAGTGAAAATTATTGAAAAAAAATTTTCTTTTCAAAAAAATTTTTCCAAGACATTTCATACAGTGAAAAATAATTTTTTTTTGCGAAACTGTCTAATTCTTTTTGTTTGAAACTAACGTCATTAAAAATTGTCTAAGAAAGTTTTGTTACGTACTAAAAGTGAAAATTATTGAAAAAAAATTGTCTTTTCAAAAAAATTTTTCCAAGACATTTCATACAGTGAAAAATAATTTTTTTTTGGGAAACTGTCTAATTCTTTTTGTTTGAAACTAACGTCATTAAAAATTGTCTAAGAAAGTTTTTTTACGTACTAAAAGTGAAAATTATTGAAAAAAAATTGTCTTTTCAAAAAAAATTTTCTAAGACAGTGAAAAATAATTTTTTTTTGCGAAACTGTCTAATTCGTTTTGTTTGAAACTAACGTCATTAAAAATTGTCTAAGAAAGTTTTTTTACGTACTAAAAGTGAAAATTATTGAAAAAAAATTTTCTTTTCAAAAAAATTTTTCCAAGACATTTCATACAGTGAAAAATAATTTTTTTTTGCGAAACTGTCTAATTCTTTTTGTTTGAAACTAACGTCATTAAAAATTGTCTAAGAAAGTTTTTTTACGTACTAAAAGTGAAAATTATTGAAAAAAAATTGTCTTTTCAAAAAAATTTTTCTAAGACATTTCATACAGTGAAAAATAATTTTTTTTTCGAAACTGTCTAATTCTTTTTGTTTGAAACTAACGTCATTAAAAATTGTCTAAGAAAGTTTTTTTACGTACTAAAAGAGAAAATTATTGAAAAAAATTGTCTTTTCAAAAAAATTTTTCTAAGACATTTCATACAGTGAAAAATAATTTTTTTTTGCGAAACTGTCTAATTCTTTTTGTTTGAAACTAACGTCATTAAAAATTGTCTAAGAAAGTTTTTTTACGTACTAAAAGTGAAAATTATTGAAAAAAAATTGTCTTTTCAAAAAAATTTTTCCAAGACATTTCATACAGTGAAAAATAATTTTTTTTTGCAAAACTGTCTAATTCTTTTTGTTTGAAACTAACGTCATTAAAAATTGTCTAAGAAAGTTTTTTTAAGTACTAAAAGTGAAAATTATTGAAAAAAAATTGTCTTTTCAAAAAAATTTTTCTAAGACATTTCATACAGTGAAAAATAATTTTTTTTTTGCGAAACTGTCTAATTCGTTTTGTTTAAAACTAACGTCACTAAAAATTGTCTAAGAAAGTTTTTTTACGTACTAAAAGTGAAAATTATTGAAAAAAAATTGTCTTTTCAAAAAAATTTTTCTAAGACATTTCATACAGTGAAAAATAATTTTTTTTTGCGAAACTGTCTAATTCTTTTTGTTTGAAACTAACGTCATTAAAAATTGTCTAAGAAAGTTCTTTTACGTACTAAAAGTGAAAATTATTGAAAAAAAATTGTCTTTTCAAAAAAATTTTTCCAAGACATTTCATACAGTGAAAAATAATTTTTTTTTGGGAAACTGTCTAATTCTTTTTGTTTGAAACTAACGTCATTAAAAATTGTCTAAGAAAGTTTTTTTACGTACTAAAAGTGAAAATTATTGAAAAAAAATGTCTTTTCAAAAAAATTTTTCTAAGACATTTCATACAGTGAAAAATAATTTTTATTTGCGAAACTGTCTAATTCGTTTTGTTTGAAACTAACGTCATTAAAAATTGTCTAAGAAAGTTTTTTTACGTACTAAAAGTGAAAATTATTGAAAAAAAATTGTCTTTTCAAAAAAATTTTTCCAAGACATTTCATACAGTGAAAAATAATTTTTTTTTGCGAAACTGTCTAATTCTTTTTGTTTGAAACTGACGTCATTAAAAATTGTCTATGAAAGTTTTTTTAAGTACCAAAAGTGAAAATTATTGAAAAAAAATTGTCTTTTTAAAAAAATTTTTCTAAGACATTTCATACAGTGAAAAATAATTTTTTTTTGCGAAACTGTCTAATTCTTTTTGTTTGAAACTAACGTCATTAAAAATTGTCTAAGAAAGTTTTTTTAAGTACTAAAAGTGAAAATTATTGAAAAAAAATTGTCTTTTCAAAAAAATTTTTCTAAGACATTTCATACAGTGAAAAATAATTTTTTTTTGCGAAACTGTCTAATTCTTTTTGTTTGAAACTAACGTCATTAAAAATTGTCTAAGAAAGTTTTTTTACGTACTAAAAGTGAAAATTATTGAAAAAAAATTGTCTTTTCAAAAAAATTTTTCCAAGACATTTCATACAGTGAAAAATAATTTTTTTTTGGGAAACTGTCTAATTCTTTTTGTTTGAAACTAACGTCATTGAAAATTGTCTAAGAAAGTTTTTTTACGTACTAAAAGTGAAAATTATTGAAAAAAAATTGTCTTTTCAAAAAAATTTTTCTAAGACATTTCATACAGTGAAAAATAATTTTTTTTTGCGAAACTGTCTAATTCGTTTTGTTTGAAACTAACGTCATTAAAAATTGTCTAAGAAAGTTTTTTTACGTACTAAAAGTGAAAATTATTGAAAAAAAATTGTCTTTTCAAAAAAATTTTTCCAAGACATTTCATACAGTGAAAAATAATTTTTTTTTGCGAAACTGTCTAATTCTTTTTGTTTGAAACTAACGTCATTAAAAATTGTCTAAGAAAGTTTTGTTACGTACTAAAAGTGAAAATTATTGAAAAAAAATTGTCTTTTCAAAAAAATTTTTCCAAGACATTTCATACAGTGAAAAATAATTTTTTTTTGGGAAACTGTCTAATTCTTTTTGTTTGAAACTAACGTCATTAAAAATTGTCTAAGAAAGTTTTTTTACGTACTAAAAGTGAAAATTATTGAAAAAAAATTGTCTTTTCAAAAAAAATTTTCTAAGACAGTGAAAAATAATTTTTTTTTGCGAAACTGTCTAATTCGTTTTGTTTGAAACTAACGTCATTAAAAATTGTCTAAGAAAGTTTTTTTACGTACTAAAAGTGAAAATTATTGAAAAAAAATTTTCTTTTCAAAAAAATTTTTCCAAGACATTTCATACAGTGAAAAATAATTTTTTTTTGCGAAACTGTCTAATTCTTTTTGTTTGAAACTAACGTCATTAAAAATTGTCTAAGAAAGTTTTTTTACGTACTAAAAGTGAAAATTATTGAAAAAAAATTGTCTTTTCAAAAAAATTTTTCTAAGACATTTCATACAGTGAAAAATAATTTTTTTTTCGAAACTGTCTAATTCTTTTTGTTTGAAACTAACGTCATTACAAATTGTCTAAGAAAGTTTTTTTACGTACTAAAAGTGAAAATTATTGAAAAAAAGTTGTCTTTTCAAAAAAATTTTTCTAAGACATTTCATACAGTGAAAAATAATTTTTATTTGCGAAACTGTCTAATTCTTTTTGTTTGAAACTTACGTCATTAAAAATTGTCTAAGAAAGTTTTTTTACGTACTAAAAGTGAAAATTATTGAAAAAAATTGTCTTTTTAAAAAAATTTTTCTAAGACATTTCATACAGTGAAAAATAATTTTTTTTTGCGAAACTGTCTAATTCTTTTTGTTTGAAACTAACGTCATTAAAAATTGTCTAAGAAAGTTTTTTTACGTACTAAAAGTGAAAATTATTGAAAAAAAATTGTCTTTTCAAAAAAATTTTTCCAAGACATTTCATACAGTGAAAAATAATTTTTTTTTGCAAAACTGTCTAATTCTTTTTGTTTGAAACTAACGTCATTAAAAATTGTCTAAGAAAGTTTTTTTAAGTACTAAAAGTGAAAATTATTGAAAAAAAATTGTCTTTTCAAAAAAATTTTTCTAAGACATTTCATACAGTGAAAAATAATTTTTTTTTTGCGAAACTGTCTAATTCGTTTTGTTTAAAACTAACGTCACTAAAAATTGTCTAAGAAAGTTTTTTTACGTACTAAAAGTGAAAATTATTGAAAAAAAATTGTCTTTTCAAAAAAATTTTTCCAAGACATTTCATACAGTGAAAAATAATTTTTTTTTGGGAAACTGTCTAATTCTTTTTGTTTGAAACTAACGTCATTAAAAATTGTCTAAGAAAGTTTTTTTACGTACTAAAAGTGAAAATTATTGAAAAAAAATTGTCTTTTCAAAAAAATTTTTCTAAGACATTTCATACAGTGAAAAATAATTTTTTTTTGCGAAACTGTCTAATTCGTTTTGTTTGAAACTAACGTCATTACAAATTGTCTAAGAAAGTTTTTTTACGTACTAAAAGTGAAAATTATTGAAAAAAAATTGTCTTTTCAAAAAAATTTTTCCAAGACATTTCATACAGTGAAAAATAATTTTTTTTTGCGAAACTGTCTAATTCTTTTTGTTTGAAACTAACGTCATTACAAATTGTCTAAGAAAGTTTTTTTACGTACCAAAAGTGAAAATTATTGAAAAAAAATTGTCTTTTTAAAAAAATTTTTCTAAGACATTTCATACAGTGAAAAATAATTTTTTTTTGCGAAACTGTCTAATTCTTTTTGTTTGAAACTAACGTCATTAAAAATTGTCTAAGAAAGTTTTTTTAAGTACTAAAAGTGAAAATTATTGAAAAAAAATTGTCTTTTCAAAAAAATTTTTCTAAGACATTTCATACAGTGAAAAATAATTTTTTTTTGCGAAACTGTCTAATTCTTTTTGTTTGAAACTAACGTCATTAAAAATTGTCTAAGAAAGTTGTTTTACGTACTAAAAGTGAAAATTATTGAAAAAAAATTGTCTTTTCAAAAAAATTTTTCCAAGACATTTCATACAGTGAAAAATAATTTTTTTTTGGGAAACTGTCTAATTCTTTTTGTTTGAAACTAACGTCATTAAAAATTGTCTAAGAAAGTTTTTTTACGTACTAAAAGTGAAAATTATTGAAAAAAAATTGTCTTTTCAAAAAAATTTTTCTAAGACATTTCATACAGTGAAAAATAATTTTTTTTTGCGAAACTGTCTAATTCGTCTTGTTTGAAACTAACGTCATTAAAAATTGTCTAAGAAAGTTTTTTTACGTACTAAAAGTGAAAATTATTGAAAAAAAATTGTCTTTTCAAAAAAATTTTTCCAAGACATTTCATACAGTGAAAAATAATTTTTTTTTGCGAAACTGTCTAATTCTTTTTGTTTGAAACTAACGTCATTAAAAATTGTCTAAGAAAGTTTTGTTACGTACTAAAAGTGAAAATTATTGAAAAAAAATTGTCTTTTCAAAAAAATTTTTCCAAGACATTTCATACAGTGAAAAATAATTTTTTTTTGGGAAACTGTCTAATTCTTTTTGTTTGAAACTAACGTCATTAAAAATTGTCTAAGAAAGTTTTTTTACGTACTAAAAGTGAAAATTATTGAAAAAAAATTGTCTTTTCAAAAAAAATTTTCTAAGACAGTGAAAAATAATTTTTTTTTGCGAAACTGTCTAATTCGTTTTGTTTGAAACTAACGTCATTAAAAATTGTCTAAGAAAGTTTTTTTACGTACTAAAAGTGAAAATTATTGAAAAAAAATTTTCTTTTCAAAAAAATTTTTCCAAGACATTTCATACAGTGAAAAATAATTTTTTTTTGCGAAACTGTCTAATTCTTTTTGTTTGAAACTAACGTCATTAAAAATTGTCTAAGAAAGTTTTTTTACGTACTAAAAGTGAAAATTATTGAAAAAAAATTGTCTTTTCAAAAAAATTTTTCTAAGACATTTCATACAGTGAAAAATAATTTTTTTTTCGAAACTGTCTAATTCTTTTTGTTTGAAACTAACGTCATTACAAATTGTCTAAGAAAGTTTTTTTACGTACTAAAAGTGAAAATTATTGAAAAAAAGTTGTCTTTTCAAAAAAATTTTTCTAAGACATTTCATACAGTGAAAAATAATTTTTATTTGCGAAATTGTCTAATTCTTTTTGTTTGAAACTTACGTCATTAAAAATTGTCTAAGAAAGTTTTTTTACGTACTAAAAGAGAAAATTATTGAAAAAAATTGTCTTTTCAAAAAAATTTTTCTAAGACATTTCATACAGTGAAAAATAATTTTTTTTTGCGAAACTGTCTAATTCTTTTTGTTTGAAACTAACGTCATTAAAAATTGTCTAAGAAAGTTTTTTTACGTACTAAAAGTGAAAATTATTGAAAAAAAATTGTCTTTTCAAAAAAATTTTTCCAAGACATTTCATACAGTGAAAAATAATTTTTTTTTGCAAAACTGTCTAATTCTTTTTGTTTGAAACTAACGTCATTAAAAATTGTCTAAGAAAGTTTTTTTAAGTACTAAAAGTGAAAATTATTGAAAAAAAATTGTCTTTTCAAAAAAATTTTTCTAAGACATTTCATACAGTGAAAAATAATTTTTTTTTTGCGAAACTGTCTAATTCGTTTTGTTTAAAACCAACGTCACTAAAAATTGTCTAAGAAAGTTTTTTTACGTACTAAAAGTGAAAATTATTGAAAAAAAATTGTCTTTTCAAAAAAATTTTTCTAAGACATTTCATACAGTGAAAAATAATTTTTTTTTGCGAAACTGTCTAATTCTTTTTGTTTGAAACTAACGTCATTAAAAATTGTCTAAGAAAGTTTTTTTACGTACTAAAAGTGAAAATTATTGAAAAAAAATTGTCTTTTCAAAAAAATTTTTCCAAGACATTTCATACAGTGAAAAATAATTTTTTTTTGGGAAACTGTCTAATTCTTTTTGTTTGAAACTAACGTCATTAAAAATTGTCTAAGAAAGTTTTTTTACGTACTAAAAGTGAAAATTATTGAAAAAAAATTGTCTTTTCAAAAAAATTTTTCTAAGACATTTCATACAGTGAAAAATAATTTTTTTTTGCGAAACTGTCTAATTCGTTTTGTTTGAAACTAACGTCATTAAAAATTGTCTAAGAAAGTTTTTTTACGTACTAAAAGTGAAAATTATTGAAAAAAAATTGTCTTTTCAAAAAAATTTTTCCAAGACATTTCATACAGTGAAAAATAATTTTTTTTTGCGAAACTGTCTAATTCTTTTTGTTTGAAACTGACGTCATTAAAAATTGTCTATGAAAGTTTTTTTAAGTACCAAAAGTGAAAATTATTGAAAAAAAATTGTCTTTTTAAAAAAATTTTTCTAAGACATTTCATACAGTGAAAAATAATTTTTTTTTGCGAAACTGTCTAATTCTTTTTGTTTGAAACTAACGTCATTAAAAATTGTCTAAGAAAGTTTTTTTAAGTACTAAAAGTGAAAATTATTGAAATAAAATTGTCTTTTCAAAAAAATTTTTCTAAGACATTTCATACAGTGAAAAATAATTTTTTTTTGCGAAACTGTCTAATTCTTTTTGTTTGAAACTAACGTCACTAAAAATTGTCTAAGAAAGTTTTTTTACGTACTAAAAGTGAAAATTATTGAAAAAAAATTGTCTTTTCAAAAAAATTTTTCCAAGACATTTCATACAGTGAAAAATAATTTTTTTTTGGGAAACTGTCTAATTCTTTTTGTTTGAAACTAACGTCATTAAAAATTGTCTAAGAAAGTTTTTTTACGTACTAAAAGTGAAAATTATTGAAAAAAAATTGTCTTTTCAAAAAAATTTTTCTAAGACATTTCATACAGTGAAAAATAATTTTTTTTTGCGAAACTGTCTAATTCGTTTTGTTTGAAACTAACGTCATTACAAATTGTCTAAGAAAGTTTTTTTACGTACTAAAAGTGAAAATTATTGAAAAAAAATTGTCTTTTCAAAAAAATTTTTCCAAGACATTTCATACAGTGAAAAATAATTTTTTTTTGCGAAACTGTCTAATTCTTTTTGTTTGAAACTAACGTCATTACAAATTGTCTAAGAAAGTTTTTTTACGTACCAAAAGTGAAAATTATTGAAAAAAAATTGTCTTTTTAAAAAAATTTTTCTAAGACATTTCATACAGTGAAAAATAATTTTTTTTTGCGAAACTGTCTAATTCTTTTTGTTTGAAACTAACGTCATTAAAAATTGTCTAAGAAAGTTTTTTTAAGTACTAAAAGTGAAAATTATTGAAAAAAAATTGTCTTTTCAAAAAAATTTTTCTAAGACATTTCATACAGTGAAAAATAATTTTTTTTTGCGAAACTGTCTAATTCTTTTTGTTTGAAACTAACGTCATTAAAAATTGTCTAAGAAAGTTGTTTTACGTACTAAAAGTGAAAATTATTGAAAAAAAATTGTCTTTTCAAAAAAATTTTTCCAAGACATTTCATACAGTGAAAAATAATTTTTTTTTGGGAAACTGTCTAATTCTTTTTGTTTGAAACTAACGTCATTAAAAATTGTCTAAGAAAGTTTTTTTACGTACTAAAAGTGAAAATTATTGAAAAAAAATTGTCTTTTCAAAAAAATTTTTCTAAGACATTTCATACAGTGAAAAATAATTTTTTTTTGCGAAACTGTCTAATTCGTCTTGTTTGAAACTAACGTCATTAAAAATTGTCTAAGAAAGTTTTTTTACGTACTAAAAGTGAAAATTATTGAAAAAAAATTGTCTTTTCAAAAAAATTTTTCCAAGACATTTCATACAGTGAAAAATAATTTTTTTTTGCGAAACTGTCTAATTCTTTTTGTTTGAAACTAACGTCATTAAAAATTGTCTAAGAAAGTTTTGTTACGTACTAAAAGTGAAAATTATTGAAAAAAAATTGTCTTTTCAAAAAAATTTTTCCAAGACATTTCATACAGTGAAAAATAATTTTTTTTTGGGAAACTGTCTAATTCTTTTTGTTTGAAACTAACGTCATTAAAAATTGTCTAAGAAAGTTTTTTTACGTACTAAAAGTGAAAATTATTGAAAAAAAATTGTCTTTTCAAAAAAAATTTTCTAAGACAGTGAAAAATAATTTTTTTTTGCGAAACTGTCTAATTCGTTTTGTTTGAAACTAACGTCATTAAAAATTGTCTAAGAAAGTTTTTTTACGTACTAAAAGTGAAAATTATTGAAAAAAAATTTTCTTTTCAAAAAAATTTTTCCAAGACATTTCATACAGTGAAAAATAATTTTTTTTTGCGAAACTGTCTAATTCTTTTTGTTTGAAACTAACGTCATTAAAAATTGTCTAAGAAAGTTTTTTTACGTACTAAAAGTGAAAATTATTGAAAAAAAATTGTCTTTTCAAAAAAATTTTTCTAAGACATTTCATACAGTGAAAAATAATTTTTTTTTCGAAACTGTCTAATTCTTTTTGTTTGAAACTAACGTCATTACAAATTGTCTAAGAAAGTTTTTTTACGTACTAAAAGTGAAAATTATTGAAAAAAAATTGTCTTTTCAAAAAAATTTTTCTAAGACATTTCATACAGTGAAAAATAATTTTTATTTGCGAAACTGTCTAATTCTTTTTGTTTGAAACTAACGTCATTAAAAATTGTCTAAGAAAGTTTTTTTACGTACTAAAAGTGAAAATTATTGAAAAAAATTGTCTTTTCAAAAAAATTTTTCTAAGACATTTCATACAGTGAAAAATAATTTTTTTTTGCGAAACTGTCTAATTCTTTTTGTTTGAAACTAACGTCATTAAAAATTGTCTAAGAAAGTTTTTTTACGTACTAAAAGTGAAAATTATTGAAAAAAAATTTTCTTTTCAAAAAAATTTTTCCAAGACATTTCATACAGTGAAAAATAATTTTTTTTTGCGAAACTGTCTAATTCTTTTTGTTTGAAACTAACGTCATTAAAAATTGTCTAAGAAAGTTTTGTTACGTACTAAAAGTGAAAATTATTGAAAAAAAATTGTCTTTTCAAAAAAATTTTTCCAAGACATTTCATACAGTGAAAAATAATTTTTTTTTGGGAAACTGTCTAATTCTTTTTGTTTGAAACTAACGTCATTAAAAATTGTCTAAGAAAGTTTTTTTACGTACTAAAAGTGAAAATTATTGAAAAAAAATTGTCTTTTCAAAAAAAATTTTCTAAGACAGTGAAAAATAATTTTTTTTTGCGAAACTGTCTAATTCGTTTTGTTTGAAACTAACGTCATTAAAAATTGTCTAAGAAAGTTTTTTTACGTACTAAAAGTGAAAATTATTGAAAAAAAATTTTCTTTTCAAAAAAATTTTTCCAAGACATTTCATACAGTGAAAAATAATTTTTTTTTGCGAAACTGTCTAATTCTTTTTGTTTGAAACTAACGTCATTAAAAATTGTCTAAGAAAGTTTTTTTACGTACTAAAAGTGAAAATTATTGAAAAAAAATTGTCTTTTCAAAAAAATTTTTCTAAGACATTTCATACAGTGAAAAATAATTTTTTTTTCGAAACTGTCTAATTCTTTTTGTTTGAAACTAACGTCATTACAAATTGTCTAAGAAAGTTTTTTTACGTACTAAAAGTGAAAATTATTGAAAAAAAGTTGTCTTTTCAAAAAAATTTTTCTAAGACATTTCATACAGTGAAAAATAATTTTTATTTGCGAAACTGTCTAATTCTTTTTGTTTGAAACTTACGTCATTAAAAATTGTCTAAGAAAGTTTTTTTACGTACTAAAAGAGAAAATTATTGAAAAAAATTGTCTTTTCAAAAAAATTTTTCTAAGACATTTCATACAGTGAAAAATAATTTTTTTTTGGGAAACTGTCTAATTCTTTTTGTTTGAAACTAACGTCATTAAAAATTGTCTAAGAAAGTTTTTTTACGTACTAAAAGTGAAAATTATTGAAAAAAAATTGTCTTTTCAAAAAAATTTTTCCAAGACATTTCATACAGTGAAAAATAATTTTTTTTTGCAAAACTGTCTAATTCTTTTTGTTTGAAACTAACGTCATTAAAAATTGTCTAAGAAAGTTTTTTTAAGTACTAAAAGTGAAAATTATTGAAAAAAAATTGTCTTTTCAAAAAAATTTTTCTAAGACATTTCATACAGTGAAAAATAATTTTTTTTTTGCAAAACTGTCTAATTCGTTTTGTTTAAAACCAACGTCACTAAAAATTGTCTAAGAAAGTTTTTTTACGTACTAAAAGTGAAAATTATTGAAAAAAAATTGTCTTTTCAAAAAAATTTTTCTAAGACATTTCATACAGTGAAAAATAATTTTTTTTTGCGAAACTGTCTAATTCTTTTTGTTTGAAACTAACGTCATTAAAAATTGTCTAAGAAAGTTTTTTTACGTACTAAAAGTGAAAATTATTGAAAAAAAATTGTCTTTTCAAAAAAATTTTTCCAAGACATTTCATACAGTGAAAAATAATTTTTTTTTGGGAAACTGTCTAATTCTTTTTGTTTGAAACTAACGTCATTAAAAATTGTCTAAGAAAGTTTTTTTACGTACTAAAAGTGAAAATTATTGAAAAAAAATTGTCTTTTCAAAAAAATTTTTCTAAGACATTTCATACAGTGAAAAATAATTTTTTTTTGCGAAACTGTCTAATTCGTTTTGTTTGAAACTAACGTCATTAAAAATTGTCTAAGAAAGTTTTTTTACGTACTAAAAGTGAAAATTATTGAAAAAAAATTGTCTTTTCAAAAAAATTTTTCCAAGACATTTCATACAGTGAAAAATAATTTTTTTTTGCGAAACTGTCTAATTCTTTTTGTTTGAAACTGACGTCATTAAAAATTGTCTATGAAAGTTTTTTTAAGTACCAAAAGTGAAAATTATTGAAAAAAAATTGTCTTTTTAAAAAAATTTTTCTAAGACATTTCATACAGTGAAAAATAATTTTTTTTTGCGAAACTGTCTAATTCTTTTTGTTTGAAACTAACGTCATTAAAAATTGTCTAAGAAAGTTTTTTTAAGTACTAAAAGTGAAAATTATTGAAATAAAATTGTCTTTTCAAAAAAATTTTTCTAAGACATTTCATACAGTGAAAAATAATTTTTTTTTGCGAAACTGTCTAATTCGTTTTGTTTGAAACTAACGTCATTAAAAATTGTCTAAGAAAGTTTTTTTACGTACTAAAAGTGAAAATTATTGAAAAAAAATTGTCTTTTCAAAAAAATTTTTCCAAGACATTTCATACAGTGAAAAATAATTTTTTTTTGGGAAACTGTCTAATTCTTTTTGTTTGAAACTAACGTCATTGAAAATTGTCTAAGAAAGTTTTTTTACGTACTAAAAGTGAAAATTATTGAAAAAAAATTGTCTTTTCAAAAAAATTTTTCTAAGACATTTCATACAGTGAAAAATAATTTTTTTTTGCGAAACTGTCTAATTCGTTTTGTTTGAAACTAACGTCATTAAAAATTGTCTAAGAAAGTTTTTTTACGTACTAAAAGTGAAAATTATTGAAAAAAAATTTTCTTTTCAAAAAAATTTTTCCAAGACATTTCATACAGTGAAAAATAATTTTTTTTTGCGAAACTGTCTAATTCTTTTTGTTTGAAACTAACGTCATTAAAAATTGTCTAAGAAAGTTTTGTTACGTACTAAAAGTGAAAATTATTGAAAAAAAATTGTCTTTTCAAAAAAATTTTTCCAAGACATTTCATACAGTGAAAAATAATTTTTTTTTGGGAAACTGTCTAATTCTTTTTGTTTGAAACTAACGTCATTAAAAATTGTCTAAGAAAGTTTTTTTACGTACTAAAAGTGAAAATTATTGAAAAAAAATTGTCTTTTCAAAAAAAATTTTCTAAGACAGTGAAAAATAATTTTTTTTTGCGAAACTGTCTAATTCGTTTTGTTTGAAACTAACGTCATTAAAAATTGTCTAAGAAAGTTTTTTTACGTACTAAAAGTGAAAATTATTGAAAAAAAATTTTCTTTTCAAAAAAATTTTTCCAAGACATTTCATACAGTGAAAAATAATTTTTTTTTGCGAAACTGTCTAATTCTTTTTGTTTGAAACTAACGTCATTAAAAATTGTCTAAGAAAGTTTTTTTACGTACTAAAAGTGAAAATTATTGAAAAAAAATTGTCTTTTCAAAAAAATTTTTCTAAGACATTTCATACAGTGAAAAATAATTTTTTTTTCGAAACTGTCTAATTCTTTTTGTTTGAAACTAACGTCATTACAAATTGTCTAAGAAAGTTTTTTTACGTACTAAAAGTGAAAATTATTGAAAAAAAGTTGTCTTTTCAAAAAAATTTTTCTAAGACATTTCATACAGTGAAAAATAATTTTTATTTGCGAAACTGTCTAATTCTTTTTGTTTGAAACTTACGTCATTAAAAATTGTCTAAGAAAGTTTTTTTACGTACTAAAAGTGAAAATTATTGAAAAAAATTGTCTTTTCAAAAAAATTTTTCTAAGACATTTCATACAGTGAAAAATAATTTTTTTTTGCGAAACTGTCTAATTCTTTTTGTTTGAAACTAACGTCATTAAAAATTGTCTAAGAAAGTTTTTTTACGTACTAAAAGTGAAAATTATTGAAAAAAAATTGTCTTTTCAAAAAAATTTTTCCAAGACATTTCATACAGTGAAAAATAATTTTTTTTTGCAAAACTGTCTAATTCTTTTTGTTTGAAACTAACGTCATTAAAAATTGTCTAAGAAAGTTTTTTTAAGTACTAAAAGTGAAAATTATTGAAAAAAAATTGTCTTTTCAAAAAAATTTTTCTAAGACATTTCATACAGTGAAAAATAATTTTTTTTTTGCGAAACTGTCTAATTAGTTTTGTTTAAAAATAACGTCACTAAAAATTGTCTAAGAAAGTTTTTTTACGTACTAAAAGTGAAAATTATTGAAAAAAAATTGTCTTTTCAAAAAAATTTTTCCAAGACATTTCATACAGTGAAAAATAATTTTTTTTTGCGAAACTGTCTAATTCTTTTTGTTTGAAACTAACGTCATTAAAAATTGTCTAAGAAAGTTTTTTTACGTACTAAAAGTGAAAATTATTGAAAAAAAATTGTCTTTTCAAAAAAATTTTTCTAAGACATTTCATACAGTGAAAAATAATTTTTTTTTGCGAAACTGTCTAATTCGTTTTGTTTGAAACTAACGTCATTACAAATTGTCTAAGAAAGTTTTTTTACGTACTAAAAGTGAAAATTATTGAAAAAAAATTGTCTTTTCAAAAAAATTTTTCCAAGACATTTCATACAGTGAAAAATAATTTTTTTTTGCGAAACTGTCTAATTCTTTTTGTTTGAAACTAACGTCATTAAAAATTGTCTAAGAAAGTTTTTTTAAGTACTAAAAGTGAAAATTATTGAAAAAAAATTGTCTTTTCAAAAAAATTTTTCTAAGACATTTCATACAGTGAAAAATAATTTTTTTTTGCGAAACTGTCTAATTCTTTTTGTTTGAAACTAACGTCATTAAAAATTGTCTAAGAAAGTTTTTTTACGTACTAAAAGTGAAAATTATTGAAAAAAAATTGTCTTTTCAAAAAAATTTTTCCAAGACATTTCATACAGTGAAAAATAATTTTTTTTTGGGAAACTGTCTAATTCTTTTTGTTTGAAACTAACGTCATTAAAAATTGTCTAAGAAAGTTTTTTTACGTACTAAAAGTGAAAATTATTGAAAAAAAATTGTCTTTTCAAAAAAATTTTTCTAAGACATTTCATACAGTGAAAAATAATTTTTTTTTGCGAAACTGTCTAATTCGTCTTGTTTGAAACTAACGTCATTAAAAATTGTCTAAGAAAGTTTTTTTACGTACTAAAAGTGAAAATTATTGAAAAAAAATTGTCTTTTCAAAAAAATTTTTCCAAGACATTTCATACAGTGAAAAATAATTTTTTTTTGCGAAACTGTCTAATTCTTTTTGTTTGAAACTAACGTCATTAAAAATTGTCTAAGAAAGTTTTGTTACGTACTAAAAGTGAAAATTATTGAAAAAAAATTGTCTTTTCAAAAAAATTTTTCCAAGACATTTCATACAGTGAAAAATAATTTTTTTTTGCGAAACTGTCTAATTCTTTTTGTTTGAAACTAACGTCATTAAAAATTGTCTAAGAAAGTTTTGTTACGTACTAAAAGTGAAAATTATTGAAAAAAAATTGTCTTTTCAAAAAAATTTTTCCAAGACATTTCATACAGTGAAAAATAATTTTTTTTGGGAAACTGTCTAATTCTTTTTGTTTGAAACTAACGTCATTAAAAATTGTCTAAGAAAGTTTTTTTACGTACTAAAAGTGAAAATTATTGAAAAAAAATTGTCTTTTCAAAAAAAATTTTCTAAGACAGTGAAAAATAATTTTTTTTTGCGAAACTGTCTAATTCGTTTTGTTTGAAACTAACGTCATTAAAAATTGTCTAAGAAAGTTTTTTTACGTACTAAAAGTGAAAATTATTGAAAAAAAATTTTCTTTTCAAAAAAATTTTTCCAAGACATTTCATACAGTGAAAAATAATTTTTTTTTGCGAAACTGTCTAATTCGTTTTGTTTGAAACTAACGTCATTAAAAATTGTCTAAGAAAGTTTTTTTACGTACTAAAAGTGAAAATTATTGAAAAAAAATTGTCTTTTCAAAAAAATTTTTCTAAGACATTTCATACAGTGAAAAATAATTTTTTTTTCGAAACTGTCTAATTCTTTTTGTTTGAAACTAACGTCATTACAAATTGTCTAAGAAAGTTTTTTTACGTACTAAAAGTGAAAATTATTGAAAAAAAGTTGTCTTTTCAAAAAAATTTTTCTAAGACATTTCATACAGTGAAAAATAATTTTTATTTGCGAAACTGTCTAATTCTTTTTGTTTGAAACTTACGTCATTAAAAATTGTCTAAGAAAGTTTTTTTACGTACTAAAAGAGAAAATTATTGAAAAAAATTGTCTTTTCAAAAAAATTTTTCTAAGACATTTCATACAGTGAAAAATAATTTTTTTTTGCGAAACTGTCTAATTCTTTTTGTTTGAAACTAACGTCATTAAAAATTGTCTAAGAAAGTTTTTTTACGTACTAAAAGTGAAAATTATTGAAAAAAAATTGTCTTTTCAAAAAAATTTTTCCAAGACATTTCATACAGTGAAAAATAATTTTTTTTTGCAAAACTGTCTAATTCTTTTTGTTTGAAACTAACGTCATTAAAAATTGTCTAAGAAAGTTTTTTTAAGTACTAAAAGTGAAAATTATTGAAAAAAAATTGTCTTTTCAAAAAAATTTTTCTAAGACATTTCATACAGTGAAAAATAATTTTTTTTTTGCGAAACTGTCTAATTCGTTTTGTTTAAAACTAACGTCACTAAAAATTGTCTAAGAAAGTTTTTTTACGTACTAAAAGTGAAAATTATTGAAAAAAAATTGTCTTTTCAAAAAAATTTTTCTAAGACATTTCATACAGTGAAAAATAATTTTTTTTTGCGAAACTGTCTAATTCTTTTTGTTTGAAACTAACGTCATTAAAAATTGTCTAAGAAAGTTTTTTTACGTACTAAAAGTGAAAATTATTGAAAAAAAATTGTCTTTTCAAAAAAATTTTTCCAAGACATTTCATACAGTGAAAAATAATTTTTTTTTGGGAAACTGTCTAATTCTTTTTGTTTGAAACTAACGTCATTAAAAATTGTCTAAGAAAGTTTTTTTACGTACTAAAAGTGAAAATTATTGAAAAAAAATTGTCTTTTCAAAAAAATTTTTCTAAGACATTTCATACAGTGAAAAATAATTTTTTTTTGCGAAACTGTCTAATTCGTTTTGTTTGAAACTAACGTCATTAAAAATTGTCTAAGAAAGTTTTTTTACGTACTAAAAGTGAAAATTATTGAAAAAAAATTGTCTTTTCAAAAAAAATTTTCCAAGACATTTCATACAGTGAAAAATAATTTTTTTTTGCGAAACTGTCTAATTCTTTTTGTTTGAAACTGACGTCATTAAAAATTGTCTATGAAAGTTTTTTTAAGTACCAAAAGTGAAAATTATTGAAAAAAAATTGTCTTTTTAAAAAAATTTTTCTAAGACATTTCATACAGTGAAAAATAATTTTTTTTTGCGAAACTGTCTAATTCTTTTTGTTTGAAACTAACGTCATTAAAAATTGTCTAAGAAAGTTATTTTAAGTACTAAAAGTGAAAATTATTGAAATAAAATTGTCTTTTCAAAAAAATTTTTCTAAGACATTTCATACAGTGAAAAATAATTTTTTTTTGCGAAACTGTCTAATTCTTTTTGTTTGAAACTAACGTCATTAAAAATTGTCTAAGAAAGTTTTTTTACGTACTAAAAGTGAAAATTATTGAAAAAAAATTGTCTTTTCAAAAAAATTTTTCCAAGACATTTCATACAGTGAAAAATAATTTTTTTTTGGGAAACTGTCTAATTCTTTTTGTTTGAAACTAACGTCATTGAAAATTGTCTAAGAAAGTTTTTTTACGTACTAAAAGTGAAAATTATTGAAAAAAAATTGTCTTTTCAAAAAAATTTTTCTAAGACATTTCATACAGTGAAAAATAATTTTTTTTTGCGAAACTGTCTAATTCGTTTTGTTTGAAACTAACGTCATTAAAAATTGTCTAAGAAAGTTTTTTTACGTACTAAAAGTGAAAATTATTGAAAAAAAATTTTCTTTTCAAAAAAGTTTTTCCAAGACATTTCATACAGTGAAAAATAATTTTTTTTTGCGAAACTGTCTAATTCTTTTTGTTTGAAACTAACGTCATTAAAAATTGTCTAAGAAAGTTTTGTTACGTACTAAAAGTGAAAATTATTGAAAAAAAATTGTCTTTTCAAAAAAATTTTTCCAAGACATTTCATACAGTGAAAAATAATTTTTTTTTGGGAAACTGTCTAATTCTTTTTGTTTGAAACTAACGTCATTAAAAATTGTCTAAGAAAGTTTTTTTACGTACTAAAAGTGAAAATTATTGAAAAAAAATTGTCTTTTCAAAAAAAATTTTCTAAGACAGTGAAAAATAATTTTTTTTTGCGAAACTGTCTAATTCGTTTTGTTTGAAACTAACGTCATTAAAAATTGTCTAAGAAAGTTTTTTTACGTACTAAAAGTGAAAATTATTGAAAAAAAATTTTCTTTTCAAAAAAATTTTTCCAAGACATTTCATACAGTGAAAAATAATTTTTTTTTGCGAAACTGTCTAATTCTTTTTGTTTGAAACTAACGTCATTAAAAATTGTCTAAGAAAGTTTTTTTACGTACTAAAAGTGAAAATTATTGAAAAAAAATTGTCTTTTCAAAAAAATTTTTCTAAGACATTTCATACAGTGAAAAATAATTTTTTTTTCGAAACTGTCTAATTCTTTTTGTTTGAAACTAACGTCATTACAAATTGTCTAAGAAAGTTTTTTTACGTACTAAAAGTGAAAATTATTAAAAAAAAGTTGTCTTTTCAAAAAAATTTTTCTAAGACATTTCATACAGTGAAAAATAATTTTTTTTTGCGAAACTGTCTAATTCTTTTTGTTTGAAACTTACGTCATTAAAAATTGTCTAAGAAAGTTTTTTTACGTACTAAAAGTGAAAATTATTGAAAAAAATTGTCTTTTCAAAAAAATTTTTCTAAGACATTTCATACAGTGAAAAATAATTTTTTTTTGCGAAACTGTCTAATTCTTTTTGTTTGAAACTAACGTCATTAAAAATTGTCTAAGAAAGTTTTTTTACGTACTAAAAGTGAAAATTATTGAAAAAAAATTGTCTTTTCAAAAAAATTTTTCCAAGACATTTCATACAGTGAAAAATAATTTTTTTTTGCAAAACTGTCTAATTCTTTTTGTTTGAAACTAACGTCATTAAAAATTGTCTAAGAAAGTTTTTTTAAGTACTAAAAGTGAAAATTATTGAAAAAAAATTGTCTTTTCAAAAAAATTTTTCTAAGACATTTCATACAGTGAAAAATAATTTTTTTTTTGCGAAACTGTCTAATTCGTTTTGTTTAAAACTAACGTCACTAAAAATTGTCTAAGAAAGTTTTTTTACGTACTAAAAGTGAAAATTATTGAAAAAAAATTGTCTTTTCAAAAAAATTTTTCCAAGACATTTCATACAGTGAAAAATAATTTTTTTTTGCGAAACTGTCTAATTCTTTTTGTTTGAAACTAACGTCATTAAAAATTGTCTAAGAAAGTTTTTTTACGTACTAAAAGTGAAAATTATTGAAAAAAAATTGTCTTTTCAAAAAAATTTTTCTAAGACATTTCATACAGTGAAAAATAATTTTTTTTTGCGAAACTGTCTAATTCGTTTTGTTTGAAACTAACGTCATTACAAATTGTCTAAGAAAGTTTTTTTACGTACTAAAAGTGAAAATTATTGAAAAAAAATTGTCTTTTCAAAAAAATTTTTCCAAGACATTTCATACAGTGAAAAATAATTTTTTTTTGCGAAACTGTCTAATTCTTTTTGTTTGAAACTAACGTCATTAAAAATTGTCTATGAAAGTTTTTTTAAGTACCAAAAGTGAAAATTATTGAACAAAAATTGTCTTTTTAAAAAAATTTTTCTAAGACATTTCATACAGTGAAAAATAATTTTTTTTTGCGAAACTGTCTAATTCTTTTTGTTTGAAACTAACGTCATTAAAAATTGTCTAAGAAAGTTTTTTTAAGTACTAAAAGTGAAAATTATTGAAAAAAAATTGTCTTTTCAAAAAAATTTTTCTAAGACATTTCATACAGTGAAAAATAATTTTTTTTTGCGAAACTGTCTAATTCTTTTTGTTTGAAACTAACGTCATTAAAAATTGTCTAAGAAAGTTTTTTTACGTACTAAAAGTGAAAATTATTGAAAAAAAATTGTCTTTTCAAAAAAATTTTTCCAAGACATTTCATACAGTGAAAAATAATTTTTTTTTGGGAAACTGTCTAATTCTTTTTGTTTGAAACTAACGTCATTAAAAATTGTCTAAGAAAGTTTTTTTACGTACTAAAAGTGAAAATTATTGAAAAAAAATTGTCTTTTCAAAAAAATTTTTCTAAGACATTTCATACAGTGAAAAATAATTTTTTTTTGCGAAACTGTCTAATTCGTCTTGTTTGAAACTAACGTCATTAAAAATTGTCTAAGAAAGTTTTTTTACGTACTAAAAGTGAAAATTATTGAAAAAAAATTGTCTTTTCAAAAAAATTTTTCCAAGACATTTCATACAGTGAAAAATAATTTTTTTTTGCGAAACTGTCTAATTCTTTTTGTTTGAAACTAACGTCATTAAAAATTGTCTAAGAAAGTTTTGTTACGTACTAAAAGTGAAAATTATTGAAAAAAAATTGTCTTTTCAAAAAAATTTTTCCAAGACATTTCATACAGTGAAAAATAATTTTTTTTTGGGAAACTGTCTAAATCTTTTTGTTTGAAACTAACGTCATTAAAAATTGTCTAAGAAAGTTTTTTTACGTACTAAAAGTGAAAATTATTGAAAAAAAATTGTCTTTTCAAAAAAAATTTTCTAAGACAGTGAAAAATAATTTTTTTTTGCGAAACTGTCTAATTCGTTTTATTTGAAACTAACGTCATTAAAAATTGTCTAAGAAAGTTTTTTTACGTACTAAAAGTGAAAATTATTGAAAAAAAATTTTCTTTTCAAAAAAATTTTTCCAAGACATTTCATACAGTGAAAAATAATTTTTTTTTGCGAAACTGTCTAATTCTTTTTGTTTGAAACTAACGTCATTAAAAATTGTCTAAGAAAGTTTTTTTACGTACTAAAAGTGAAAATTATTGAAAAAAAATTGTCTTTTCAAAAAAATTTTTCTAAGACATTTCATACAGTGAAAAATAATTTTTTTTTCGAAACTGTCTAATTCTTTTTGTTTGAAACTAACGTCATTACAAATTGTCTAAGAAAGTTTTTTTACGTACTAAAAGTGAAAATTATTGAAAAAAAATTGTCTTTTCAAAAAAATTTTTCTAAGACATTTCATACAGTGAAAAATAATTTTTATTTGCGAAACTGTCTAATTCTTTTTGTTTGAAACTAACGTCATTAAAAATTGTCTAAGAAAGTTTTTTTACGTACTAAAAGTGAAAATTATTGAAAAAAATTGTCTTTTCAAAAAAATTTTTCTAAGACATTTCATACAGTGAAAAATAATTTTTTTTTGCGAAACTGTCTAATTCTTTTTGTTTGAAACTAACGTCATTAAAAATTGTCTAAGAAAGTTTTTTTACGTACTAAAAGTGAAAATTATTGAAAAAAAATTGTCTTTTCAAAAAAATTTTTCCAAGACATTTCATACAGTGAAAAATAATTTTTTTTTGCAAAACTGTCTAATTCTTTTTGTTTGAAACTAACGTCATTAAAAATTGTCTAAGAAAGTTTTTTTAAGTACTAAAAGTGAAAATTATTGAAAAAAAATTGTCTTTTCAAAAAAATTTTTCTAAGACATTTCATACAGTAAAAAATAATTTTTTTTTGCGAAACTGTCTAATTCTTTTTGTTTGAAACTAACGTCATTAAAAATTGTCTAAGAAAGTTTTTTTAAGTACTAAAAGTGAAAATTATTGAAAAAAAATTGTCTTTTCAAAAAAATTTTTCTAAGACATTTCATACAGTGAAAAATAATTTTTTTTTGCGAAACTGTCTAATTCTTTTTGTTTAAAACTAACGTCACTACAAATTGTCTAAGAAAGTTTTTTTACGTACTAAAAGTGAAAATTATTGAAAAATATTGTCTTTTCAAAAAAATTTTTCCAAGACATTTCATACAGTGAAAAATAATTTTTTTTTGCGAAACTGTCTAATTCTTTTTGTTTGAAACTAACGTCATTAAAAATTGTCTAAGAAAGTTTTTTTACGTACTAAAAGTGAAAATTATTGAAAAAAAATTGTCTTTTCAAAAAAATTTTTCTAAGACATTTCATACAGTGAAAAATAATTTTTTTTTGCGAAACTGTCTAATTCGTTTTGTTTGAAACTAACGTCATTAAAAATTGTCTAAGAAAGTTTTTTTACGTACTAAAAGTGAAAATTATTGAAAAAAAATTTTCTTTTCAAAAAAATTTTTCCAAGACATTTCATACAGTGAAAAATAATTTTTTTTTGCGAAACTGTCTAATTCTTTTTGTTTGAAACTAACGTCATTAAAAATTGTCTAAGAAAGTTTTTTTACGTACTAAAAGTGAAAATTATTGACAAAAAATTGTCTTTTCAAAAAAATTTTTCTAAGACATTTCATACAGTGAAAAATAATTTTTTTTGCGAAACTGTCTAATTCGTTTTGTTTGAAACTAACGTCATTAAAAATTGCCTAAGAAAGTTTTTTTACGTACTAAAAGTGAAAATTATTGAAAAAAATTTTCTTTTCAAGAAAAATTTTCAAAAATTTTTCCAAGACATTTCATACAGTGAAAAATAATTTTTTTTTGCGAAACTGTCTAATTCTTTTTGTTTAAAACTAACGTCATTAAAAATTGTCTAAGAAAGTTTTTTTAAGTACTAAAAGTGAAAATTATTGAAAAAAAATTGTTTTTTCTAAAAAAATTTTTCTAAGACATTTCATACAGTGAAAAATAATTTTTTTTTGCGAAACTGTCTAATTCGTTTTGTTTGAAACTAACGTCATTAAAAATTGTCTAAGAAAGTTTTTTTACGTACTAAAAATGAAAATTATTGAAAAAAAATTTTCTTTTCAAAAAAATTTTTCCAAGACATTTCATACAGTGAAAAATACTTTTTTTTTGCGAAACTGTCTAATTCTTTTTGTTTGAAACTAACGTCATTAAAAATTGTCTAAGAAAGTTTTTTTACGTACTAAAAGTGAAAATTATTGAAAAAAAATTGTCTTTTCAAAAAAATTTTTCTAAGACATTTCATACAGTGAAAAATAATTTTTTTTTCGAAACTGTCTAATTCGTTTTGTTTGAAACTAACGTCATTACAAATTGTCTAAGAAAGTTTTTTTACGTACTAAAAGTGAAAATTATTGAAAAAAAATTGTCTTTTCAAAAAAATTTTTCTAAGACATTTCATACAGTGAAAAATAATTTTTTTTTTGCGAAACTGTCTAATTCGTTTTGTTTAAAACTAACGTCACTAAAAATTGTCTAAGAAAGTTTTTTTACGTACTAAAAGTGAAAATTATTGAAAAAAAATTGTCTTTTCAAAAAAATTTTTCCAAGACATTTCATACAGTGAAAAATAATTTTTTTTTGGGAAACTGTCTAATTCTTTTTGTTTGAAACTAACGTCATTAAAAATTGTCTAAGAAAGTTTTTTTACGTACTAAAAGTGAAAATTATTGAAAAAAAATTGTCTTTTCAAAAAAATTTTTCTAAGACATTTCATACAGTGAAAAATAATTTTTTTTTGCGAAACTGTCTAATTCGTTTTGTTTGAAACCAACGTCATTACAAATTGTCTAAGAAAGTTTTTTTACGTACTAAAAGTGAAAATTATTGAAAAAAAATTGTCTTTTCAAAAAAATTTTTCCAAGACATTTCATACAGTGAAAAATAATTTTTTTTTGCGAAACTGTCTAATTCTTTTTGTTTGAAACTAACGTCATTAAAAATTGTCTATGAAAGTTTTTTTAAGTACCAAAAGTGAAAATTATTGAAAAAAAATTGTCTTTTTAAAAAAATTTTTCTAAGACATTTCATACAGTGAAAAATAATTTTTTTTTGCGAAACTGTCTAATTCTTTTTGTTTGAAACTAACGTCATTAAAAATTGTCTAAGAAAGTTTTTTTAAGTACTAAAAGTGAAAATTATTGAAAAAAAATTGTCTTTTCAAAAAAATTTTTCTAAGACATTTCATACAGTGAAAAATAATTTTTTTTTGCGAAACTGTCTAATTCTTTTTGTTTGAAACTAACGTCATTAAAAATTGTCTAAGAAAGTTTTTTTACGTACTAAAAGTGAAAATTATTGAAAAAAAATTGTCTTTTCAAAAAAATTTTTCCAAGACATTTCATACAGTGAAAAATAATTTTTTTTTGGGAAACTGTCTAATTCTTTTTGTTTGAAACTAACGTCATTAAAAATTGTCTAAGAAAGTTTTTTTACGTACTAAAAGTGAAAATTATTGAAAAAAAATTGTCTTTTCAAAAAAATTTTTCTAAGACATTTCATACAGTGAAAAATAATTTTTTTTTGCGAAACTGTCTAATTCGTCTTGTTTGAAACTAACGTCATTAAAAATTGTCTAAGAAAGTTTTTTTACGTACTAAAAGTGAAAATTATTGAAAAAAAATTTTCTTTTCAAAAAAATTTTTCCAAGACATTTCATACAGTGAAAAATAATTTTTTTTTGCGAAACTGTCTAATTCCTTTTGTTTGAAACTAACGTCATTAAAAATTGTCTAAGAAAGTTTTGTTACGTACTAAAAGTAAAAATTATTGAAAAAAAATTGTCTTTTCAAAAAAATTTTTCCAAGACATTTCATACAGTGAAAAATAATTTTTTTTTGGGAAACTGTCTAATTCTTTTTGTTTGAAACTAACGTCATTAAAAATTGTCTAAGAAAGTTTTTTTACGTACTAAAAGTGAAAATTATTGAAAAAAAATTGTCTTTTCAAAAAAAATTTTCTAAGACAGTGAAAAATAATTTTTTTTTGCGAAACTGTCTAATTCGTTTTGTTTGAAACTAACGTCATTAAAAATTGTCTAAGAAAGTTTTTTTACGTACTAAAAGTGAAAATTATTGAAAAAAAATTTTCTTTTCAAAAAAATTTTTCCAAGACATTTCATACAGTGAAAAATAATTTTTTTTTGCGAAACTGTCTAATTCTTTTTGTTTGAAACTAACGTCATTAAAAATTGTCTAAGAAAGTTTTTTTACGTACTAAAAGTGAAAATTATTGAAAAAAAATTGTCTTTTCAAAAAAATTTTTCTAAGACATTTCATACAGTGAAAAATAATTTTTTTTTCGAAACTGTCTAATTCTTTTTGTTTGAAACTAACGTCATTACAAATTGTCTAAGAAAGTTTTTTTACGTACTAAAAGTGAAAATTATTGAAAAAAAGTTGTCTTTTCAAAAAAATTTTTCTAAGACATTTCATACAGTGAAAAATAATTTTTATTTGCGAAACTGTCTAATTCTTTTTGTTTGAAACTAACGTCATTAAAAATTGTCTAAGAAAGTTTTTTTACGTACTAAAAGTGAAAATTATTGAAAAAAATTGTCTTTTCAAAAAAATTTTTCTAAGACATTTCATACAATGAAAAATAATTTTTTTTTGCGAAACTGTCTAATTCTTTTTGTTTGAAACTAACGTCATTAAAAATTGTCTAAGAAAGTTTTTTTACGTACTAAAAGTGAAAATTATTGAAAAAAAATTGTCTTTTCAAAAAAATTTTTCCAAGACATTTCATACAGTGAAAAATAATTTTTTTTTGCAAAACTGTCTAATTCTTTTTGTTTGAAACTAACGTCATTAAAAATTGTCTAAGAAAGTTTTTTTAAGTACTAAAAGTGAAAATTATTGAAAAAAAATTGTCTTTTCAAAAAAATTTTTCTAAGACATTTCATACAGTAAAAAATAATTTTTTTTTGCGAAACTGTCTAATTCTTTTTGTTTGAAACTAACGTCATTAAAAATTGTCTAAGAAAGTTTTTTTAAGTACTAAAAGTGAAAATTATTGAAAAAAAATTGTCTTTTCAAAAAAATTTTTCTAAGACATTTCATACAGTGAAAAATAATTTTTTTTTGCGAAACTGTCTAATTCTTTTTGTTTAAAACTAACGTCACTACAAATTGTCTAAGAAAGTTTTTTTACGTACTAAAAGTGAAAATTATTGAAAAATATTGTCTTTTCAAAAAAATTTTTCCAAGACATTTCATACAGTGAAAAATAATTTTTTTTTGCGAAACTGTCTAATTCGTTTTGTTTGAAACTAACGTCATTAAAAATTGTCTAAGAAAGTTTTTTTACGTACTAAAAGTGAAAATTATTGAAAAAAAATTTTCTTTTCAAAAAAATTTTTCCAAGACATTTCATACAGTGAAAAATAATTTTTTTTTGCGAAACTGTCTAATTCTTTTTGTTTGAAACTAACGTCATTAAAAATTGTCTAAGAAAGTTTTTTTACGTACTAAAAGTGAAAATTATTGACAAAAAATTGTCTTTTCAAAAAAATTTTTCTAAGACATTTCATACAGTGAAAAATAATTTTTTTTTGCGAAACTGTCTAATTCGTTTTGTTTGAAACTAACGTCATTAAAAATTGCCTAAGAAAGTTTTTTTACGTACTAAAAGTGAAAATTATTGAAAAAAATTTTCTTTTCAAGAAAAATTTTCAAAAATTTTTCCAAGACATTTCATACAGTGAAAAATAATTTTTTTTTGGGAAACTGTCTAATTCTTTTTGTTTGAAACTAACGTCATTAAAAATTGTCTAAGAAAGTTTTTTTACGTACTAAAAGTGAAAATTATTGAAAAAAAATTGTCTTTTCAAAAAAATTTTTCTAAGACATTTCATACAGTGAAAAATAATTTTTTTTTGCGAAACTGTCTAATTCGTTTTGTTTGAAACTAACGTCATTAAAAATTGTCTAAGAAAGTTTTTTTACGTACTAAAAGTGAAAATTATTGAAAAAAAATTGTCTTTTCAAAAAAATTTTTCCAAGACATTTCATACAGTGAAAAATAATTTTTTTTTGCGAAACTGTCTAATTCTTTTTGTTTGAAACTAACGTCATTAAAAATTGTCTAAGAAAGTTTTTTTACGTACTAAAAGTGAAAATTATTGAAAAAAAATTGTCTTTTCAAAAAAACTTTTCCAAGACATTTCATACAGTGAAAAATAATTTTTTTTTGGGAAACTGTCTAATTCTTTTTGTTTGAAACTAACGTCATTAAAAATTGTCTAAGAAAGTTTTTTTACGTACTAAAAGTGAAAATTATTGAAAAAAAATTGTCTTTTCAAAAAAATTTTTCTAAGACATTTCATACAGTGAAAAATAATTTTTTTTTGCGAAACTGTCTAATTCGTTTTGTTTGAAACTAACGTCATTGAAAATTGCCTAAGAAAGTTTTTTTACGTACTAAAAGTGAAAATTATTGAAAAAAATTTTCTTTTCAAGAAAAATTTTCAAAAATTTTTCCAAGACATTTCATACAGTGAAAAATAATTTTTTTTTGCGAAACTGTCTAATTCTTTTTGTTTAAAACTAACGTCATTAAAAATTGTCTAAAAAAGTTTTTTTAAGTACTAAAAGTGAAAATTATTGAAAAAAAATTGTTTTTTCTAAAAAAATTTTTCTAAGACATTTCATACAGTGAAAAATAATTTTTTTTTGCGAAACTGTCTAATTCGTTTTGTTTGAAACTAACGTCATTAAAAATTGTCTAAGAAAGTTTTTTTACGTACTAAAAATGAAAATTATTGAAAAAAAATTTTCTTTTCAAAAAAATTTTTCCAAGACATTTCATACAGTGAAAAATACTTTTTTTTTGCGAAACTGTCTAATTCTTTTTGTTTGAAACTAACGTCATTAAAAATTGTCTAAGAAAGTTTTTTTACGTACTAAAAGTGAAAATTATTGAAAAAAAATTGTCTTTTCAAAAAAATTTTTCTAAGACATTTCATACAGTGAAAAATAATTTTTTTTTCGAAACTGTCTAATTCGTTTTGTTTGAAACTAACGTCATTACAAATTGTCTAAGAAAGTTTTTTTACGTACTAAAAGTGAAAATTATTGAAAAAAAATTGTCTTTTCAAAAAAATTTTTCTAAGACATTTCATACAGTGAAAAATAATTTTTTTTTTGCGAAACTGTCTAATTCGTTTTGTTTAAAACTAACGTCACTAAAAATTGTCTAAGAAAGTTTTTTTACGTACTAAAAGTGAAAATTATTGAAAAAAAATTGTCTTTTCAAAAAAATTTTTCCAAGACATTTCATACAGTGAAAAATAATTTTTTTTTGGGAAACTGTCTAATTCTTTTTGTTTGAAACTAACGTCATTAAAAATTGTCTAAGAAAGTTTTTTTACGTACTAAAAGTGAAAATTATTGAAAAAAAATTGTCTTTTCAAAAAAATTTTTCTAAGACATTTCATACAGTGAAAAATAATTTTTTTTTGCGAAACTGTCTAATTCGTTTTGTTTGAAACTAACGTCATTACAAATTGTCTAAGAAAGTTTTTTTACGTACTAAAAGTGAAAATTATTGAAAAAAAATTGTCTTTTCAAAAAAATTTTTCCAAGACATTTCATACAGTGAAAAATAATTTTTTTTTGCGAAACTGTCTAATTCTTTTTGTTTGAAACTAACGTCATTAAAAATTGTCTATGAAAGTTTTTTTAAGTACCAAAAGTGAAAATTATTGAAAAAAAATTGTCTTTTTAAAAAAATTTTTCTAAGACATTTCATACAGTGAAAAATAATTTTTTTTTGCGAAACTGTCTAATTCTTTTTGTTTGAAACTAACGTCATTAAAAATTGTCTAAGAAAGTTTTTTTAAGTACTAAAAGTGAAAATTATTGAAAAAAAATTGTCTTTTCAAAAAAATTTTTCTAAGACATTTCATACAGTGAAAAATAATTTTTTTTTGCGAAACTGTCTAATTCTTTTTGTTTGAAACTAACGTCATTAAAAATTGTCTAAGAAAGTTTTTTTACGTACTAAAAGTGAAAATTATTGAAAAAAAATTGTCTTTTCAAAAAAATTTTTCCAAGACATTTCATACAGTGAAAAATAATTTTTTTTTGGGAAACTGTCTAATTCTTTTTGTTTGAAACTAACGTCATTAAAAATTGTCTAAGAAAGTTTTTTTACGTACTAAAAGTGAAAATTATTGAAAAAAAATTGTCTTTTCAAAAAAATTTTTCTAAGACATTTCATACAGTGAAAAATAATTTTTTTTTGCGAAACTGTCTAATTCGTCTTGTTTGAAACTAACGTCATTAAAAATTGTCTAAGAAAGTTTTTTTACGTACTAAAAGTGAAAATTATTGAAAAAAAATTTTCTTTTCAAAAAAATTTTTCCAAGACATTTCATACAGTGAAAAATAATTTTTTTTTGCGAAACTGTCTAATTCTTTTTGTTTGAAACTAACGTCATTAAAAATTGTCTAAGAAAGTTTTGTTACATACTAAAAGTAAAAATTATTGAAAAAAAATTGTCTTTTCAAAAAAATTTTTCCAAGACATTTCATACAGTGAAAAATAATTTTTTTTTGGGAAACTGTCTAATTCTTTTTGTTTGAAACTAACGTCATTAAAAATTGTCTAAGAAAGTTTTTTTACGTACTAAAAGTGAAAATTATTGAAAAAAAATTGTCTTTTCAAAAAAAATTTTCCAAGACATTTCATACAGTGAAAAATAATTTTTTTTTCCGAAACTGTCTAATTCTTTTTGTTTGAAACTAACGTCATTAAAAATTGTCTAAGAAAGTTTTTTTACGTACTAAAAGTGAAAATTATTGAAAAAAATTTTCTTTTCAAGAAAAATTTTCAAAAATTTTTCTAAGACATTTCATACAGTGAAAAATAATTTTTTTTTGAGAAACTGTCTAATTCTTTTTTTTTGAAACTAACGTCATTAAAAATTGTCTAAGAAAGTTTTTTTAAGTACTAAAAGTGAAAATTATTGAAAAAAAATTGTCTTTTCAAAAAAATTTTTCTAAGACATTTCATACAGTGAAAAATAATTTTTTTTTGCGAAACTGTCTAATTCTTTTTGTTTGAAACTAACGTCATTAAAAATTGTCTAAGAAAGTTTTTTTACGTACTAAAAGTGAAAATTATTGAAAAAAAATTGTCTTTTCAAAAAAATTTTTCTAAGACATTTCATACAGTGAAAAATAATTTTTTTTTTCGAAACTGTCTAATTCGTTTTGTTTGAAACTAACGTCATTACAAATTGTCTAAGAAAGTTTTTTTACGTACTAAAAGTGAAAATTATTGAAAAAAGTTGTCTTTTCAAAAAAATTTTTCTAAAACATTTCATACAGTTAAAAATAATTTTTATTTGCGAAACTGTCTAATTCTTTTTGTTTGAAACTAACGTCATTAAAAATTGTCTAAGAAAGTTTTTTTACGTACTAAAAGTGAAAATTATTGAAAAAAATTTTCTTTTCAAGAAAATTTTTCCAAGACATTTCATACAGTGAAAAATAATTTTTTTTTGGGAAACTGTCTAATTCTTTTTGTTTGAAACTAACGTCATTAAAAATTGTCTAAGAAAGTTTTTTTAAGTACTAAAAGTGAAAAATATTGAAAAAAAATTGTCTTTTCAAAAAAATTTTTCTAAGACATTTCATACAGTGAAAAATAATTTTTTTTTGCGAAACTGTCTAATTCTTTTTGTTTGAAACTAACGTCATTTAAAATTGTCTAAGAAAGTTTTTTTACGTACTAAAAGTGAAAATTATTGAAAAAAAATTGTCTTTTTAAAAAAATTTTTCTAAGACATTTCATACAGTGAAAAATAATTTTTTTTTGCGAAACTGTCTAATTCTTTTTGTTTGAAACTAACGTCATTACAAATTGTCTAAGAAAGTTTTTTTACGTACTAAAAGTGAAAATTATTGACAAAAAATTGTCTTTTCAAAAAAATTTTTCTAAGACATTTCATACAGTGAAAAATAAATTTTTTTTCCGAAACTGTCTAATTCTTTTTGTTTGAAACTAACGTCATTAAAAATTGTCTAAGAAAGTTTTTTTACGTACTAAAAGTGAAAATTATTGAAAAAAATTTTCTTTTCAAGAAAAACTTTCAAAAATTTTTCTAAGACAATTCATACAGTGAAAAATAATTTTTTTTTGCGAAACTGTCTAATTCTTTTTGTTTGAAACTAAAGTCATTAAAAATTGTCTAAGAAAGTTTTTTTAAGTACTAAAAGTGAAAATTATTGAAAAAAAATTTTCTTTTCAAAAAAATTTTTCCAAGACATTTCATACAGTGAAAAATAATTTTTTTTTGCGAAACTGTCTAATTCTTTTTGTTTGAAACTAACGTCATTAAAAATTGTCTAAGAAAGTTTTTTTACGTACTAAAAGTGAAAATTATTGAAAAAAAATTTTCTTTTCAAAAAAATTTTTCCAAGACATTTCATACAGTGAAAAATAATTTTTTTTTGGGAAACTGTCTAATTCTTTTTGTTTGAAACTAACGTCATTAAAAATTGTCTAAGAAAGTTTTTTTACGTACTAAAAGTGAAAATTATTGAAAAAAAATTGTCTTTTCAAAAAAATTTTTCTAAGACATTTCATACAGTGAAAAATAATTTTTTTTTGCGAAACTGTCTAATTCGTCTTGTTTGAAACTAACGTCATTAAAAATTGTCTAAGAAAGTTTTTTTACGTACTAAAAGTGAAAATTATTGAAAAAAAATTTTCTTTTCAAAAAAATTTTTCCAAGACATTTCATACAGTGAAAAATAATTTTTTTTTGCGAAACTGTCTAATTCTTTTTGTTTGAAACTAACGTCATTAAAAATTGTCTAAGAAAGTTTTGTTACGTACTAAAAGTAAAAATTATTGAAAAAAAATTGTCTTTTCAAAAAAATTTTTCCAAGACATTTCATACAGTGAAAAATAATTTTTTTTTGGGAAACTGTCTAATTCTTTTTGTTTGAAACTAACGTCATTAAAAATTGTCTAAGAAAGTTTTTTTACGTACTAAAAGTGAAAATTATTGAAAAAAAATTGTCTTTTCAAAAAAAACTTTCCAAGACATTTCATACAGTGAAAAATAATTTTTTTTTCCGAAACTGTCTAATTCTTTTTGTTTGAAACTAACGTCATTAAAAATTGTCTAAGAAAGTTTTTTTACGTACTAAAAGTGAAAATTATTGAAAAAAATTTTCTTTTCAAGAAAAATTTTCAAAAATTTTTCTAAGACATTTCATACAGTGAAAAATAATTTTTTTTTGAGAAACTGTCTAATTCTTTTTTTTTGAAACTAACGTCATTAAAAATTGTCTAAGAAAGTTTTTTTAAGTACTAAAAGTGAAAATTATTGAAAAAAAATTGTCTTTTCAAAAAAATTTTTCTAAGACATTTCATACAGTGAAAAATAATTTTTTTTTGCGAAACTGTCTAATTCTTTTTGTTTGAAACTAACGTCATTAAAAATTGTCTAAGAAAGTTTTTTTACGTACTAAAAGTGAAAATTATTGAAAAAAAATTGTCTTTTCAAAAAAATTTTTCTAAGACATTTCATACAGTGAAAAATAATTTTTTTTTTCGAAACTGTCTAATTCTTTTTGTTTGAAACTAACGTCATTACAAATTGTCTAAGAAAGTTTTTTTACGTACTAAAAGTGAAAATTATTGAAAAAAAGTTGTCTTTTCAAAAAAATTTTTCTAAAACATTTCATACAGTTAAAAATAATTTTTATTTGCGAAACTGTCTAATTCTTTTTGTTTGAAACTAACGTCATTAAAAATTGTCTAAGAAAGTTTTTTTACGTACTAAAAGTGAAAATTATTGAAAAAAATTTTCTTTTCAAGAAAATTTTTCCAAGACATTTCATACAGTGAAAAATAATTTTTTTTTGGGAAACTGTCTAATTCTTTTTGTTTGAAACTAACGTCATTAAAAATTGTCTAAGAAAGTTTTTTTAAGTACTAAAAGTGAAAAATATTGAAAAAAAATTGTCTTTTCAAAAAATTTTTCTAAGACATTTCATACAGTGAAAAATAATTTTTTTTTGCGAAACTGTCTAATTCTTTTTGTTTGAAACTAACGTCATTTAAAATTGTCTAAGAAAGTTTTTTTACGTACTAAAAGTGAAAATTATTGAAAAAAAATTGTCTTTTTAAAAAAATTTTTCTAAGACATTTCATACAGTGAAAAATAATTTTTTTTTGCGAAACTGTCTAATTCTTTTTGTTTGAAACTAACGTCATTACAAATTGTCTAAGAAAGTTTTTTTACGTACTAAAAGTGAAAATTATTGACAAAAAATTGTCTTTTCAAAAAAATTTTTCTAAGACATTTCATACAGTGAAAAATAAATTTTTTTTCCGAAACTGTCTAATTCTTTTTGTTTGAAACTAACGTCATTAAAAATTGTCTAAGAAAGTTTTTTTACGTACTAAAAGTGAAAATTATTGAAAAAAATTTTCTTTTCAAGAAAAATTTTCAAAAATTTTTCTAAGACAAATCATACAGTGAAAAATAATTTTTTTTTGCGAAACTGTCTAATTCTTTTTGTTTGAAACTAACGTCATTAAAAATTGTCTAAGAAAGTTTTTTTAAGTACTAAAAGTGAAAATTATTGAAAAAAAATTTTCTTTTCAAAAAAATTTTTCCAAGACATTTCATACAGTGAAAAATAATTTTTTTTTGCGAAACTGTCTAATTCTTTTTGTTTGAAACTAACGTCATTAAAAATTGTCTAAGAAAGTTTTTTTACGTACTAAAAGTGAAAATTATTGAAAAAAAATTGTCTTTTCAAAAAAATTTTTCTAAGACATTTCATACAGTGAAAAATAATTTTTTTTTCCGAAACTGTCTAATTCTTTTTGTTTGAAACTAACGTCATTAAAAATTGTCTAAGAAAGTTTTTTTACGTACTAAAAGTGAAAATTATTGAAAAAAATTTTCTTTTCAAGAAAAATTTTCAAAAATTTTTCTAAGACATTTCATACAGTGAAAAATAATTTTTTTTTGAGAAACTGTCTAATTCTTTTTTTTTGAAACTAACGTCATTAAAAATTGTCTAAGAAAGTTTTTTTAAGTACTAAAAGTGAAAATTATTGAAAAAAAATTGTCTTTTCAAAAAAATTTTTCTAAGACATTTCATACAGTGAAAAATAATTTTTTTTTGCGAAACTGTCTAATTCTTTTTGTTTGAAACTAACGTCATTAAAAATTGTCTAAGAAAGTTTTTTTACGTACTAAAAGTGAAAATTATTGAAAAAAAATTGTCTTTTCAAAAAAATTTTTCTAAGACATTTCATACAGTGAAAAATAATTTTTTTTTTCGAAACTGTCTAATTCTTTTTGTTTGAAACTAACGTCATTACAAATTGTCTAAGAAAGTTTTTTTACGTACTAAAAGTGAAAATTATTGAAAAAAAGTTGTCTTTTCAAAAACATTTTTCTAAAACATTTCATACAGTGAAAAATAATTTTTATTTGCGAAACTGTCTAATTCTTTTTGTTTGAAACTAACGTCATTAAAAATTGTCTAAGAAAGTTTTTTTACGTACTAAAAGTGAAAATTATTGAAAAAAATTTTCTTTTCAAGAAAATTTTTCCAAGACATTTCATACAGTGAAAAATAATTTTTTTTTGGGAAACTGTCTAATTCTTTTTGTTTGAAACTAACGTCATTAAAAATTGTCTAAGAAAGTTTTTTTACGTACTAAAAGTGAAAATTATTGAAAAAAAATTGTCTTTTCAAAAAAATTTTTCTAAGACATTTCATACAGTGAAAAATAATTTTTTTTTGCGAAACTGTCTAATTCGTTTTGTTTGAAACTAACGTCATTAAAAATTGTCTAAGAAAGTTTTTTTACGTACTAAAAGTGAAAATTATTGAAAAAAATTTTCCTTTCAAGAAAAATTTTCAAAAATTTTTCTAAGACATTTCATACAGTGAAAAATAATTTTTTTTTGAGAATCTGTCTAATTCTTTTTGTTTGAAACTAACGTCATTAAAAATTGTCTAAGAAAGTTTTTTTAAGTACTAAAAGTGAAAAATATTGAAAAAAAATTGTCTTTTCAAAAAAATTTTTCTAAGACATTTCATACAGTCAAAAATAATTTTTTTTTGCGAAACTGTCTAATTCTTTTTGTTTGAAACTAACGTCATTACAAATTGTCTAAGAAAGTTTTTTTACGTACTAAAAGTGAAAATTATTGAAAAAAAATTGTCTTTTTAAAAAAATTTTTCTAAGACATTTCATACAGTGAAAAATAATTTTTTTTTGCGAAACTGTCTAATTCTTTTTGTTTGAAACTAACGTCATTACAAATTGTCTAAGAAAGTTTTTTTACGTACTAAAAGTGAAAATTATTGACAAAAAATTGTCTTTTCAAAAAAATTTTTCTAAGACATTTCATACAGTGAAAAATAATTTTTTTTTCCGAAACTGTCTAATTCTTTTTGTTTGAAACTAACGTCATTAAAAATTGTCTAAGAAAGTTTTTTTACGTACTAAAAGTGAAAATTATTGAAAAAAATTTTCTTTTCAAGAAAAATTTTCAAAAATTTTTCTAAGACAATTCATACAGTGAAAAATAATTTTTTTTTGCGAAACTGTCTAATTCTTTTTGTTTGAAACTAACGTCATTAAAAATTGTCTAAGAAAGTTTTTTTAAGTACTAAAAGTGAAAATTATTGAAAAAAAATTTTCTTTTCAAAAAAATTTTTCCAAGACATTTCATACAGTGAAAAATAATTTTTTTTTGCGAAACTGTCTAATTCTTTTTGTTTGAAACTAACGTCATTAAAAATTGTCTAAGAAAGTTTTTTTACGTACTAAAAGTGAAAATTATTGAAAAAAAATTGTCTTTTCAAAAAAATTTTTCTAAGACATTTCATACAGTGAAAAATAATTTTTTTTTCCGAAACTGTCTAATTCTTTTTGTTTGAAACTAACGTCATTAAAAATTGTCTAAGAAAGTTTTTTTACGTACTAAAAGTGAAAATTATTGAAAAAAATTTTCTTTTCAAGAAAAATTTTCAAAAATTTTTCTAAGACATTTCATACAGTGAAAAATAATTTTTTTTTGGGAAACTGTCTAATTCTTTTTTTTTGAAACTAACGTCATTAAAAATTGTCTAAGAAAGTTTTTTTAAGTACTAAAAGTGAAAATTATTGAAAAAAAATTGTCTTTTCAAAAAAATTTTTCTAAGACATTTCATACAGTGAAAAATAATTTTTTTTTGCGAAACTGTCTAATTCTTTTTGTTTGAAACTAACGTCATTAAAAATTGTCTAAGAAAGTTTTTTTACGTACTAAAAGTGAAAATTATTGAAAAAAAATTGTCTTTTCAAAAAAATTTTTCTAAGACATTTCATACAGTGAAAAATAATTTTTTTTTTCGAAACTGTCTAATTCTTTTTGTTTGAAACTAACGTCATTACAAATTGTCTAAGAAAGTTTTTTTACGTACTAAAAGTGAAAATTATTGAAAAAAAGTTGTCTTTTCAAAAAAATTTTTCTAAAACATTTCATACAGTGAAAAATAATTTTTATTTGCGAAACTGTCTAATTCTTTTTGTTTGAAACTAACGTCATTAAAAATTGTCTAAGAAAGTTTTTTTACGTACTAAAAGTGAAAATTATTGAAAAAAATTTTCTTTTCAAGAAAATTTTTCCAAGACATTTCATACAGTGAAAAATAATTTTTTTTTGGGAAACTGTCTAATTCTTTTTGTTTGAAACTAACGTCATTAAAAATTGTCTAAGAAAGTTTTTTTAAGTACTAAAAGTGAAAAATATTGAAAAAAAATTGTCTTTTCAAAAAAATTTTTCTAAGACATTTCATACAGTGAAAAATAATTTTTTTTTGCGAAACTGTCTAATTCTTTTTGTTTGAAACTAACGTCATTTAAAATTGTCTAAGAAAGTTTTTTTACGTACTAAAAGTGAAAATTATTGAAAAAAAATTGTCTTTTTAAAAAAATTTTTCTAAGACATTTCATACAGTGAAAAATAATTTTTTTTTGCGAAACTGTCTAATTCTTTTTGTTTGAAACTAACGTCATTACAAATTGTCTAAGAAAGTTTTTTTACGTACTAAAAGTGAAAATTATTGAAAAAAATTTTCTTTTCAAGAAAATTTTTCCAAGACATTTCATACAGTGAAAAATAATTTTTTTTTGGGAAACTGTCTAATTCTTTTTGTTTGAAACTAACGTCATTAAAAATTGTCTAAGAAAGTTTTTTTACGTACTAAAAGTGAAAATTATTGAAAAAAAATTGTCTTTTCAAAAAAATTTTTCTAAGACATTTCATACAGTGAAAAATAATTTTTTTTTGCGAAACTGTCTAATTCGTTTTGTTTGAAACTAACGTCATTAAAAATTGTCTAAGAAAGTTTTTTTACGTACTAAAAGTGAAAATTATTGAAAAAAATTTTCCTTTCAAGAAAAATTTTCAAAAATTTTTCTAAGACATTTCATACAGTGAAAAATAATTTTTTTTTGAGAATCTGTCTAATTCTTTTTGTTTGAAACTAACGTCATTAAAAATTGTCTAAGAAAGTTTTTTTAAGTACTAAAAGTGAAAAATATTGAAAAAAAATTGTCTTTTCAAAAAAATTTTTCTAAGACATTTCATACAGTCAAAAATAATTTTTTTTTGCGAAACTGTCTAATTCTTTTTGTTTGAAACTAACGTCATTACAAATTGTCTAAGAAAGTTTTTTTACGTACTAAAAGTGAAAATTATTGAAAAAAAATTGTCTTTTTAAAAAAATTTTTCTAAGACATTTCATACAGTGAAAAATAATTTTTTTTTGCGAAACTGTCTAATTCTTTTTGTTTGAAACTAACGTCATTACAAATTGTCTAAGAAAGTTTTTTTACGTACTAAAAGTGAAAATTATTGACAAAAAATTGTCTTTTCAAAAAAATTTTTCTAAGACATTTCATACAGTGAAAAATAAATTTTTTTTCCGAAACTGTCTAATTCTTTTTGTTTGAAACTAACGTCATTAAAAATTGTCTAAGAAAGTTTTTTTACGTACTAAAAGTGAAAATTATTGAAAAAAATTTTCTTTTCAAGAAAAATTTTCAAAAATTTTTCTAAGACAATTCATACAGTGAAAAATAATTTTTTTTTGCGAAACTGTCTAATTCTTTTTGTTTGAAACTAACGTCATTAAAAATTGTCTAAGAAAGTTTTTTTAAGTACTAAAAGTGAAAATTATTGAAAAAAAATTTTCTTTTCAAAAAAATTTTTCCAAGACATTTCATACAGTGAAAAATAATTTTTTTTTGCGAAAACTGTCTAATTCTTTTTGTTTGAAACTAACGTCATTAAAAATTGTCTAAGAAAGTTTTTTTACGTACTAAAAGTGAAAATTATTGAAAAAAAATTGTCTTTTCAAAAAAATTTTTCTAAGACATTTCATACAGTGAAAAATAATTTTTTTTTCCGAAACTGTCTAATTCTTTTTGTTTGAAACTAACGTCATTAAAAATTGTCTAAGAAAGTTTTTTTACGTACTAAAAGTGAAAATTATTGAAAAAAAATTTTCTTTTCAAGAAAAATTTTCAAAAATTTTTCTAAGACATTTCATACAGTGAAAAATAATTTTTTTTTGGGAAACTGTCTAATTCTTTTTTTTTGAAACTAACGTCATTAAAAATTGTCTAAGAAAGTTTTTTTAAGTACTAAAAGTGAAAATTATTGAAAAAAAATTGTCTTTTCAAAAAAATTTTTCTAAGACATTTCATACAGTGAAAAATAATTTTTTTTTGCGAAACTGTCTAATTCTTTTTGTTTGAAACTAACGTCATTAAAAATTGTCTAAGAAAGTTTTTTTACGTACTAAAAGTGAAAATTATTGAAAAAAAATTGTCTTTTCAAAAAAATTTTTCTAAGACATTTCATACAGTGAAAAATAATTTTTTTTTTCGAAACTGTCTAATTCTTTTTGTTTGAAACTAACGTCATTACAAATTGTCTAAGAAAGTTTTTTTACGTACTAAAAGTGAAAATTATTGAAAAAAAGTTGTCTTTTCAAAAAAATTTTTCTAAAACATTTCATACAGTGAAAAATAATTTTTTTTTGCGAAACTGTCTAATTCTTTTTGTTTGAAACTAACGTCATTAAAAATTGTCTAAGAAAGTTTTTTTACGTACTAAAAGTGAAAATTATTGAAAAAAATTTTCTTTTCAAGAAAATTTTTCCAAGACATTTCATACAGTGAAAAATAATTTTTTTTTGGGAAACTGTCTAATTCTTTTTGTTTGAAACTAACGTCATTAAAAATTGTCTAAGAAAGTTTTTTTAAGTACTAAAAGTGAAAAATATTGAAAAAAAATTGTCTTTTCAAAAAAATTTTTCTAAGACATTTCATACAGTGAAAAATAATTTTTTTTTGCGAAACTGTCTAATTCTTTTTGTTTGAAACTAACGTCATTTAAAATTGTCTAAGAAAGTTTTTTTACGTACTAAAAGTGAAAATTATTGAAAAAAAATTGTCTTTTTAAAAAAATTTTTCTAAGACATTTCATACAGTGAAAAATAATTTTTTTTTGCGAAACTGACTAATTCTTTTTGTTTGAAACTAACGTCATTACAAATTGTCTAAGAAAGTTTTTTTACGTACTAAAAGTGAAAATTATTGACAAAAAATTGTCTTTTCAAAAAAATTTTTCTAAGACATTTCATACAGTGAAAAATAAATTTTTTTTCCGAAACTGTCTAATTCTTTTTGTTTGAAACTAACGTCATTAAAAATTGTCTAAGAAAGTTTTTTTACGTACTAAAAGTGAAAATTATTGAAAAAAATTTTCTTTTCAAGAAAAATTTTCAAAAATTTTTCTAAGACAATTCATACAGTGAAAAATAATTTTTTTTTGCGAAACTGTCTAATTCTTTTTGTTTGAAACTAACGTCATTAAAAATTGTCTAAGAAAGTTTTTTTAAGTACTAAAAGTGAAAATTATTGAAAAAAAATTTTCTTTTCAAAAAAATTTTTCCAAGACATTTCATACAGTGAAAAATAATTTTTTTTTGCGAAACTGTCTAATTCTTTTTGTTTGAAACTAACGTCATTAAAAATTGTCTAAGAAAGTTTTTTTACGTACTAAAAGTGAAAATTATTGAAAAAAAATTGTCTTTTCAAAAAAATTTTTCTAAGACATTTCATACAGTGAAAAATAAATTTTTTTTCCGAAACTGTCTAATTCTTTTTGTTTGAAACTAACGTCATTAAAAATTGTCTAAGAAAGTTTTTTTACGTACTAAAAGTGAAAATTATTGAAAAAAATTTTCTTTTCAAGAAAAATTTTCAAAAATTTTTCTAAGACATTTCATACAGTGAAAAATAATTTTTTTTTGAGAAACTGTCTAATTCTTTTTTTTTGAAACTAACGTCATTAAAAATTGTCTAAGAAAGTTTTTTTAAGTACTAAAAGTGAAAATTATTGAAAAAAAATTGTCTTTTCAAAAAAATTTTTCTAAGACATTTCATACAGTGAAAAATAATTTTTTTTTGCGAAACTGTCTAATTCTTTTTGTTTGAAACTAACGTCATTAAAAATTGTCTAAGAAAGTTTTTTTACGTACTAAAAGTGAAAATTATTGAAAAAAAATTGTCTTTTCAAAAAAATTTTTCTAAGACATTTCATACAGTGAAAAATAATTTTTTTTTTCGAAACTGTCTAATTCTTTTTGTTTGAAACTAACGTCATTACAAATTGTCTAAGAAAGTTTTTTTACGTACTAAAAGTGAAAATTATTGAAAAAAAGTTGTCTTTTCAAAAAAATTTTTCTAAAACATTTCATACAGTGAAAAATAATTTTTATTTGCGAAACTGTCTAATTCTTTTTGTTTGAAACTAACGTCATTAAAAATTGTCTAAGAAAGTTTTTTTACGTACTAAAAGTGAAAATTATTGAAAAAAATTTTCTTTTCAAGAAAAATTTTCCAAGACATTTCATACAGTGAAAAATAATTTTTTTTTGGGAAACTGTCTAATTCTTTTTGTTTGAAACTAACGTCATTAAAAATTGTCTAAGAAAGTTTTTTTACGTACTAAAAGTGAAAATTATTGAAAAAAAATTGTCTTTTCAAAAAAATTTTTCTAAGACATTTCATACAGTGAAAAATAATTTTTTTTTGCGAAACTGTCTAATTCGTTTTGTTTGAAACTAACGTCATTAAAAATTGTCTAAGAAAGTTTTTTTACGTACTAAAAGTGAAAATTATTGAAAAAAATTTTCTTTTCAAGAAAAATTTTCAAAAATTTTTCTAAGACATTTCATACAGTGAAAAATAATTTTTTTTTGAGAATCTGTCTAATTCTTTTTGTTTGAAACTAACGTCATTAAAAATTGTCTAAGAAAGTTTTTTTAAGTACTAAAAGTGAAAAATATTGAAAAAAAATTGTCTTTTCAAAAAAATTTTTCTAAGACATTTCATACAGTGAAAAAATAATTTTTTTTTGCGAAACTGACTAATTCTTTTTGTTTGAAACTAACGTCATTAAAAATTGTCTAAGAAAGTTTTTTTACGTACTAAAAGTGAAAATTATTGAAAAAAAATTGTCTTTTCAAAAAAATTTTTCTAAGACATTTCATACAGTGAAAAATAATTTTTTTTTGCGAAACTGTCTAATTCTTTTTGTTTGAAACTAACGTCATTAAAAATTGTCTAAGAAATTTTTTTACTAACTAAAAGTGAAAATTATTGAAAAAAATTTTCTTTTCAAGAAAAATTTTCCAAGACATTTCATACAGTGAAAAATAATTTTTTTTTGGGAAACTATCTAATTCTTTTTGTTTGAAACTAACGTCATTAAAAATTGTCTAAGAAAGTTTTTTTACGTACTAAAAGTGAAAATTATTGAAAAAAAATTGTCTTTTCAAAAAAATTTTTCCAAGACATTTCATACAGTGAAAAATAATTTTTTTTTCCGAAACTGTCTAATTCTTTTTGTTTGAAACTAACGTCATTAAAAATTGTCTAAGAAAGTTTTTTTACGTACTAAAAGTGAAAATTATTGAAAAAAATTTTCTTTTCAGTAAAAATTTTCAAAAATTTTTCTAAGACATTTCATACAGTGAAAAATAATTTTTTTTTGAGAAACTGTCTAATTCTTTTTGTTTAAAACTAACGTCATTAAAAATTGTCTAAGAAAGTTTTTTTAAGTACTAAAAGTGAAAATTATTGAAAAAAAATTGTTTTTTCTAAAAAAAATTTTCTAAGACATTTCATACAGTGAAAAATAATTTTTTTTTGCGAAACTGTCTAATTCGTTTTGTTTAAAACTAACGTCATTAAAAATTGTCTAAGAAAGTTTTTTTACGTACTAAAAGTGAAAATTATTGAAAAAAAATTGTCTTTTCAAAAAAATTTTTCTAAGACATTTCATACAGTGAAAAATAATTTTTTTTTGAGAATCTGTCTAATTCTTTTTTTTTGAAACTAACGTCATTAAAAATTGTCTAAGAAAGTTTTTTTAAGTACTAAAAGTGAAAAATATTGAAAAAAAATTGTCTTTTCAAAAAAATTTTTCTAAGACATTTCATACAGTGAAAAATAATTTTTTTTTGCGAAACTGTCTAATTCTTTTTGTTTGAAACTAACGTCATTAAAAATTGTCTAAGAAAGTTTTTTTACGTACTAAAAGTGAAAATTATTGAAAAAAAATTGTCTTTTCAAAAAAATTTTTCTAAGACATTTCATACAGTGAAAAATAATTTTTTTTTTCGAAACTGTCTAATTCTTTTTGTTTGAAACTAACGTCATTACAAATTGTCTAAGAAAGTTTTTTTACGTACTAAAAGTGAAAATTATTGAAAAGAAGTTGTCTTTTCAAAAAAATTTTTCTAAGACATTTCATACAGTGAAAAATAATTTTTATTTGCGAAATTGTCTAATTCTTTTTGTTTGAAACTAACGTCATTAAAAATTGTCTAAGAAAGTTTTTTTACGTACTAAAAGTGAAAATTATTGAAAAAAATTGTCTTTTCAAAAAAATTTTTCTAAGACATTTCATACAGTGAAAAATAATTTTTTTTTGCGAAATTGTCTAATTCTTTTTGTTTGAAACTAACGTCATTAAAAATTGTCTAAGAAAGTTTTTTTACGTACTAAAAGTGAAAATTATTGAAAAAAAATTGTCTTTTCAAAAAAATTTTTCTAAGACATTTCATACAGTGAAAAATAATTTTTTTTTTCGAAACTGTCTAATTCTTTTTGTTTGAAACTAACGTCATTACAAATTGTCTAAGAAAGTTTTTTTACGTACTAAAAGTGAAAATTATTGAAAAAAAGTTGTCTTTTCAAAAAAATTTTTCTAAGACATTTCATACAGTGAAAAATAATTTTTATTTGCGAAACTGTCTAATTCTTTTTGTTTGAAACTAACGTCATTAAAAATTGTCTAAGAAAGTTTTTTTACGTACTAAAAGTGAAAATTATTGAAAAAAATTTTCTTTTCAAGAAAAATTTTCCAAGACATTTCATACAGTGAAAAATAATTTTTTTTTGGGAAACTGTCTAATTCTTTTTGTTTGAAACTAACGTCATTAAAAATTGTCTAAGAAAGTTTTTTTACGTACTAAAAGTGAAAATTATTGAAAAAAAATTTTCTTTTCAAAAAAATTTTTCCAAGACATTTCATACAGTGAAAAATAATTTTTTTTTCCGAAACTGTCTAATTCTTTTTGTTTGAAACTAACGTCATTAAAAATTGTCTAAGAAAGTTTTTTTACGTACTAAAAGTGAAAATTATTGAAAAAAATTTTCTTTTCAAGAAAAATTTTCAAAAATTTTTCTAAGACATTTCATACAGTGAAAAATAATTTTTTTTTGCGAAACTGTCTAATTCTTTTTGTTTGAAACTAACGTCATTAAAAATTGTCTAAGAAAGATTTTTTAAGTACTAAAAGTGAAAATTATTGACAAAAAATTGTCTTTTCAAAAAAATTTTTCTAAGACATTTCATACAGTGAAAAATAATTTTTTTTTGCGAAACTGTCTAATTCGTTTTGTTTGAAACTAACGTCATTAAAAATTGTCTAAGAAAGTTTTTTTACGTACTAAAAGTGAAAATTATTGAAAAAAATTTTCTTTTCAAGAAAAATTTTCAAAAGTTTTTCTAAGACATTTCATACAGTGAAAAATAATTTTTTTTTTGAGAAACTGTCTAATTCGTTTTGTTTAAAACTAACGTCATTAAAAATTGTCTAAGAAAGTTTTTTTAAGTACTAAAAGTGAAAATTATTGAAAAAAAATTGTTTTTTCTAAAAAAATTTTTCTAAGACATTTCATACAGTGAAAAATAATTTTTTTTTGCGAAACTGTCTAATTCGTTTTGTTTAAAACTAACGTCATTAAAAATTGTCTAAGAAAGTTTTTTTACGTACTAAAAGTGAAAATTATTGAAAAAAAATTGTCTTTTCAAAAAAATTTTTCTAAGACATTTCATACAGTGAAAAATAATTTTTTTTTGCGAAACTGTCTAATTCTTTTTGTTTGAAACTAACGTCATTAAAAATTGTCTAAGAAAGTTTTTTTACGTACTAAAAGTGAAAATTATTGAAAAAAAATTGTCTTTTCAAAAAAATTTTTCTAAGACATTTCATACAGTGAAAAATAATTTTTTTTTGCGAAACTGTCTAATTCGTTTTGTTTGAAACTAACGTCATTAAAAATTGTCTAAGAAAGTTTTTTTACGTACTAAAAGTGAAAATTATTGAAAAAAAATTTTCTTTTCAAAAAAATTTTTCCAAGACATTTCATACAGTGAAAAATAATTTTTTTTTGCGAAACTGTCTAATTCTTTTTGTTTGAAACTAACGTCATTAAAAATTGTCTAAGTTTTTTTACGTACTAAAAGTGAAAATTATTGACAAAAAATTGTCTTTTCAAAAAAGTTTTTCTAAGACATTTCATACAGTGAAAAATAATTTTTTTTTCCGAAACTGTCTAATTCTTTTTGTTTGAAACTAACGTCATTAAAAATTGTCTAAGAAAGTTTTTTTACGTACTAAAAGTGAAAATTATTGAAAAAAATTTTCTTTTCAAGAAAAATTTTCAAAAATTTTTCTAAGACATTTCATACAGTGAAAAATAATTTTTTTTTGCGAAACTATCCAATTCTTTTTGTTTCAAACTAACGTCATTAAAAATTGTCTAAGAAAGTTTTTTTACGTACTAAAAGTGAAAATTATTGAAAAAAAATTGTCTTTTCAAAAAAATTTTTCTAAGACATTTCATACAGTGAAAAATAATTTTTTTTTTCGAAACTGTCTAATTCTTTTTGTTTGAAACTAACGTCATTAAAAATTGTCTAAGAAAGTTTTTTTACGTACTAAAAGTGAAAATTATTGAAAAAAAATTGTCTTTTCAAAAAAATTTTTCTAAGACATTTCATACAGTGAAAAATAATTTTTTTTTGCGAAACTGTCTAATTCGTTTTGTTTGAAACTAACGTCATTAAAAATTGTCTAAGAAAGTTTTTTTACGTACTAAAAGTGAAAATTATTGAAAAAAAATTTTCTTTTCAAAAAAATTTTTCCAAGACATTTCATACAGTGAAAAATAATTTTTTTTTCCGAAACTGTCTAATTCTTTTTGTTTGAAACTAACGTCATTAAAAATTGTCTAAGAAAGTTTTTTTACGTACTAAAAGTGAAAATTATTGAAAAAAATTTTCTTTTCAAGAAAAATTTTCAAAAATTTTTCTAAGACATTTCATACAGTGAAAAATAATTTTTTTTTGCGAAACTATCCAATTCTTTTTGTTTGAAACTAACGTCATTAAAAATTGTCTAAGAAAGTTTTTTTACGTACTAAAAGTGAAAATTATTGAAAAAAAATTGTCTTTTCAAAAAAATTTTTCTAAGACATTTCATACAGTGAAAAATAATTTTTTTTTTCGAAACTGTCTAATTCTTTTTGTTTGAAACTAACGTCATTAAAAATTGTCTAAGAAAGTTTTTTTACGTACTAAAAGTGAAAATTATTGAAAAAAAATTGTCTTTTCAAAAAAATTTTTCTAAGACATTTCATACAGTGAAAAATAATTTTTTTTTGCGAAACTGTCTAATTCGTTTTGTTTGAAACTAACGTCATTAAAAATTGTCTAAGAAAGTTTTTTTAAGTACTAAAAGTGAAAATTATTGAAAAAAAATTTTCTTTTCAAAAAAATTTTTCCAAGACATTTCATACAGTGAAAAATAATTTTTTTTTGCGAAACTGTCTAATTCTTTTTGTTTGAAACTAACGTCATTAAAAATTGTCTAAGAAAGTTTTTTTACGTACTAAAAGTGAAAATTATTGAAAAAAAATTGTCTTTTCAAAAAATTTTTCTAAGACATTTCATACAGTGAAAAATAATTTTTTTTTGCGAAACTGTCTAATTCTTTTTGTTTGAAACTAACGTCATTAAAAATTGTCTAAGAAAGTTTTTTTACGTACTAAAAGTGAAAATTATTGAAAAAAAATTTTCTTTTCAAAAAAATTTTTCTAAGACATTTCATACAGTGAAAAATATTTTTTTTTTGCGAAACTGTCTAATTCTTTTTGTTTGAAACTAACGTCATTAAAAAATTGTCTAAGAAAGTTTTTTTACGTACTAAAAGTGAAAATTATTGAAAAAAAATTGTCTTTTCAAAAAAATCTTTCCAAGACATTTCATACAGTGAAAAATAATTTTTTTTTGCGAAACTGTCTAATTCTTTTTGTTTGAAACTAACGTCATTAAAAATTGTCTAAGAAAGTTTTTTTAAGTACTAAAAGTGAAAATTATTGAAAAAAAATTGTCTTTTCAAAAAAATTTTTCTAAGACATTTCATACAGTGAAAAATAATTTTTTTTGCGAAACTGTCTAATTCTTTTTGTTTGAAACTAACGTCATTAAAAATTGTCTAAGAAAGTTTTGTTACGTACTAAAAGTGAAAATTATTGAAAAAAAATTGTCTTTTCAAAAAAATTTTTCTAAGACATTTCATACAGTGAAAAATAATTTTTTTTTGCGAAACTGTCTAATTCTTTTTGTTTGAAACTAACGTCATTAAAAATTGTCTAAGAAAGTTTTTTTACGTACTAAAAGTGAAAACTATTGAAAAAAATTTTCTTTTCAAAAAAATTTTTCTAAGACATTTCATACAGTGAAAAATAATTTTTTTTTGCGAAACTGTCTAATTCTTTTTGTTTGAAACTAACGTCATTAAAAATTGTCTAAGAAAGTTTTTTTACGTACTAAAAGTGAAAATTATTGAAAAAAATTTTCTTTTCAAAACAAATTTTCAAAAATTTTTCTAAGACATTTCATACAGTGAAAAATAATTTTTTTTTGCGAAACTGTCTAATTCTTTTTGTTTGAAACTAACGTCATTAAAAACTGTCTAAGAAAGTTTTTTTACGTACTAAAAGTGAAAATGATTGAAAAAAATTTTCTTTTCAAAAAAAATTTTCAAAAATTTTTCTAAGACATTTCATACAGTGAAAAATAATTTTTTTTTGCGAAACTGTCTAATTCTTTTTGTTTGAAACTAACGTCATTAAAAATTGTCTAAGAAAGTTTTTTTACGTACTAAAAGTGAAAATTATTGAAAAAAAATTGTCTTTTCAAAAAAATTTTTCTAAGACATTTCATACAGTGAAAAATAATTTTTTTTTGCGAAACTGTCTAATTCGTTTTGTTTGAAACTAACGTCATTAAAAATTGTCTAAGAAAGTTTTTTTACGTACTAAAAGTGAAAATTATTGAAAAAAAATTTTCTTTTCAAAAAAATTTTTCCAAGACATTTCATACAGTGAAAAATAATTTTTTTTTCCGAAACTGTCTAATTCTTTTTGTTTGAAACTAACGTCATTAAAAATTGTCTAAGAAAGTTTTTTTACGTACTAAAAGTGAAAATTATTGAAAAAAATTTTCTTTTCAAGAAAAATTTTCAAAAATTTTTCTAAGACATTTCATACAGTGAAAAATAATTTTTTTTTGCGAAACTATCCAATTCTTTTTGTTTCAAACTAACGTCATTAAAAATTGTCTAAGAAAGTTTTTTTACGTACTAAAAGTGAAAATTATTGAAAAAAAATTGTCTTTTCAAAAAAATTTTTCTAAGACATTTCATACAGTGAAAAATAATTTTTTTTTTCGAAACTGTCTAATTCTTTTTGTTTGAAACTAACGTCATTAAAAATTGTCTAAGAAAGTTTTTTTACGTACTAAAAGTGAAAATTATTGAAAAAAAATTGTCTTTTCAAAAAAATTTTTCTAAGACATTTCATACAGTGAAAAATAATTTTTTTTTGCGAAACTGTCTAATTCGTTTTGTTTGAAACTAACGTCATTAAAAATTGTCTAAGAAAGTTTTTTTAAGTACTAAAAGTGAAAATTATTGAAAAAAAATTTTCTTTTCAAAAAAATTTTTCCAAGACATTTCATACAGTGAAAAATAATTTTTTTTTGCGAAACTGTCTAATTCGTTTTGTTTGAAACTAACGTCATTAAAAATTGTCTAAGAAAGTTTTTTTACGTACTAAAAGTGAAAATTATTGAAAAAAATTTTCTTTTCAGTAAAAATTTTCAAAAATTTTTCTAAGACATTTCATACAGTGAAAAATAATTTTTTTTTGAGAAACTGTCTAATTCTTTTTGTTTAAAACTAACGTCATTAAAAATTGTCTAAGAAAGTTTTTTTAAGTACTAAAAGTGAAAATTATTGAAAAAAAATTGTTTTTTCTAAAAAAAATTTTCTAAGACATTTCATACAGTGAAAAATAATTTTTTTTTGCGAAACTGTCTAATTCGTTTTGTTTAAAACTAACGTCATTAAAAATTGTCTAAGAAAGTTTTTTTACGTACTAAAAGTGAAAATTATTGAAAAAAAATTGTCTTTTCAAAAAAATTTTTCTAAGACATTTCATACAGTGAAAAATAATTTTTTTTTGAGAATCTGTCTAATTCTTTTTTTTTGAAACTAACGTCATTAAAAATTGTCTAAGAAAGTTTTTTTAAGTACTAAAAGTGAAAAATATTGAAAAAAAATTGTCTTTTCAAAAAAATTTTTCTAAGACATTTCATACAGTGAAAAATAATTTTTTTTTGCGAAACTGTCTAATTCTTTTTGTTTGAAACTAACGTCATTAAAAATTGTCTAAGAAAGTTTTTTTACGTACTAAAAGTGAAAATTATTGAAAAAAAATTGTCTTTTCAAAAAAATTTTTCTAAGACATTTCATACAGTGAAAAATAATTTTTTTTTTCGAAACTGTCTAATTCGTTTTGTTTGAAACTAACGTCATTACAAATTGTCTAAGAAAGTTTTTTTACGTACTAAAAGTGAAAATTATTGAAAAAAAGTTGTCTTTTCAAAAAAATTTTTCTAAGACATTTCATACAGTGAAAAATAATTTTTATTTGCGAAATTGTCTAATTCTTTTTGTTTGAAACTAACGTCATTAAAAATTGTCTAAGAAAGTTTTTTTACGTACTAAAAGTGAAAATTATTGAAAAAAAATTGTCTTTTCAAAAAAATTTTTCTAAGACATTTCATACAGTGAAAAATAATTTTTTTTTTCGAAACTGTCTAATTCTTTTTGTTTGAAACTAACGTCATTAAAAATTGTCTAAGAAAGTTTTTTTACGTACTAAAAGTGAAAATTATTGAAAAAAAATTTTCTTTTCAAAAAAATTTTTCTAAGACATTTCATACAGTGAAAAATATTTTTTTTTTGCGAAACTGTCTAATTCGTTTTGTTTGAAACTAACGTCATTAAAAATTGTCTAAGAAAGTTTTTTTACGTACTAAAAGTGAAAATTATTGAAAAAAAATTGTCTTTTCAAAAAAATTTTTCTAAGACATTTCATACAGTGAAAAATAATTTTTTTTTGCGAAACTGTCTAATTCTTTTTGTTTGAAACTAACGTCATTAAAAATTGTCTAAGAAAGTTTTTTTACGTACTAAAAGTGAAAACTATTGAAAAAAATTTTCTTTTCAAAAAAATTTTTCTAAGACATTTCATACAGTGAAAAATAATTTTTTTTTGCGAAACTGTCTAATTCTTTTTGTTTGAAACTAACGTCATTAAAAATTGTCTAAGAAAGTTTTTTTACGTACTAAAAGTGAAAATTATTGAAAAAAATTTTCTTTTCAAAACAAATTTTCAAAAATTTTTCTAAGACATTTCATACAGTGAAAAATAATTTTTTTTTGCGAAACTGTCTAATTCTTTTTGTTTGAAACTAACGTCATTAAAAACTGTCTAAGAAAGTTTTTTTACGTACTAAAAGTGAAAATGATTGAAAAAAATTGTCTTTTCAAAAAAAATTTTCAAAAATTTTTCTAAGACATTTCATACAGTGAAAAATAATTTTTTTTTGCGAAACTGTCTAATTCTTTTTGTTTGAAACTAACGTCATTAAAAATTGTCTAAGAAAGTTTTTTTACGTACTAAAAGTGAAAATTATTGAAAAAAAATTGTCTTTTCAAAAAAATTTTTCTAAGACATTTCATACAGTGAAAAATAATTTTTTTTTGCGAAACTGTCTAATTCGTTTTGTTTGAAACTAACGTCATTAAAAATTGTCTAAGAAAGTTTTTTTACGTACTAAAAGTGAAAATTATTGAAAAAAAATTTTCTTTTCAAAAAAATTTTTCCAAGACATTTCATACAGTGAAAAATAATTTTTTTTTTCCGAAACTGTCTAATTCTTTTTGTTTGAAACTAACGTCATTAAAAATTGTCTAAGAAAGTTTTTTTACGTACTAAAAGTGAAAATTATTGAAAAAAATTTTCTTTTCAAGAAAAATTTTCAAAAATTTTTCTAAGACATTTCATACAGTGAAAAATAATTTTTTTTTGCGAAACTATCCAATTCTTTTTGTTTCAAACTAACGTCATTAAAAATTGTCTAAGAAAGTTTTTTTACGTACTAAAAGTGAAAATTATTGAAAAAAAATTGTCTTTTCAAAAAAATTTTTCTAAGACATTTCATACAGTGAAAAATAATTTTTTTTTTCGAAACTGTCTAATTCTTTTTGTTTGAAACTAACGTCATTAAAAATTGTCTAAGAAAGTTTTTTTACGTACTAAAAGTGAAAATTATTGAAAAAAAATTGTCTTTTCAAAAAAATTTTTCTAAGACATTTCATACAGTGAAAAATAATTTTTTTTTGCGAAACTGTCTAATTCGTTTTGTTTGAAACTAACGTCATTAAAAATTGTCTAAGAAAGTTTTTTTAAGTACTAAAAGTGAAAATTATTGAAAAAAAATTTTCTTTTCAAAAAAATTTTTCCAAGACATTTCATACAGTGAAAAATAATTTTTTTTTGCGAAACTGTCTAATTCTTTTTGTTTGAAACTAACGTCATTAAAAATTGTCTAAGAAAGTTTTTTTACGTACTAAAAGTGAAAATTATTGAAAAAAAATTGTCTTTTCAAAAAAATTTTTCTAAGACATTTCATACAGTGAAAAATAATTTTTTTTTTCGAAACTGTCTAATTCTTTTTGTTTGAAACTAACGTCATTAAAAATTGTCTAAGAAAGTTTTTTTACGTACTAAAAGTGAAAATTATTGAAAAAAAATTTTCTTTTCAAAAAAATTTTTCTAAGACATTTCATACAGTGAAAAATATTTTTTTTTTGCGAAACTGTCTAATTCGTTTTGTTTGAAACTAACGTCATTAAAAATTGTCTAAGAAAGTTTTTTTACGTACTAAAAGTGAAAATTATTGAAAAAAAATTGTCTTTTCAAAAAAATTTTTCCAAGACATTTCATACAGTGAAAAATAATTTTTTTTTGCGAAACTGTCTAATTCTTTTTGTTTGAAACTAACGTCATTAAAAATTGTCTAAGAAAGTTTTTTTAAGTACTAAAAGTGAAAATTATTGAAAAAAAATTGTCTTTTCAAAAAAATTTTTCTAAGACATTTCATACAGTGAAAAATAATTTTTTTTTGCGAAACTGTCTAATTCTTTTTGTTTGAAACTAACGTCATTAAAAATTGTCTAAGAAAGTTTTTTTACGTACTAAAAGTGAAAATTATTGAAAAAAAATTGTCTTTTCAAAAAAATTTTTCTAAGACATTTCATACAGTGAAAAATAATTTTTTTTTGCGAAACTGTCTAATTCTTTTTGTTTGAAACTAACGTCATTAAAAATTGTCAAAGAAAGTTTTTTTACGTACTAAAAGTGAAAACTATTGAAAAAAATTTTCTTTTCAAAAAAATTTTTCTAAGACATTTCATACAGTGAAAAATAATTTTTTTTTGCGAAACTGTCTAATTCTTTTTGTTTGAAACTAACGTCATTAAAAATTGTCTAAGAAAGTTTTTTTACGTACTAAAAGTGAAAATTATTGAAAAAAATTTTCTTTTCAAAACAAATTTTCAAAAATTTTTCTAAGACATTTCATACAGTGAAAAATAATTTTTTTTTGCGAAACTGTCTAATTCTTTTTGTTTGAAACTAACGTCATTAAAAACTGTCTAAGAAAGTTTTTTTACGTACTAAAAGTGAAAATGATTGAAAAAAATTTTCTTTTCAAAAAAAATTTTCAAAAATTTTTCTAAGACATTTCATACAGTGAAAAATAATTTTTTTTTGCGAAACTGTCTAATTCTTTTTGTTTGAAACTAACGTCATTAAAAATTGTCTAAGAAAGTTTTTTTACGTACTAAAAGTGAAAACTATTGAAAAAAATTGTCTTTTCAAAAAAATTTTTCTAAGAAATTTCATACAGTGAAAAATAATTTTTTTTTGCGAAACTGTCTAATTCTTTTTGTTTGAAACTAACGTCATTAAAAATTGTCTAAGAAAGTTTTTTTACGTACTAAAAGTGAAAATTATTGAAAAAAATTTTCTTTTCAAAAAAATTTTCAAAAATTTTTCCAAGACATTTCATACAGTGAAAAATAATTTTTTTTTGCGAAACTGTCTAATGCTTTTTGTTTGAAACTAACGTCATTAAAAATTGTCTAAGAAAGTTTTTTTACGTACTAAAAGTGAAAATTATTGAAAAAAAATTGTCTTTTTAAAAAAAATTTCTAAGACATTTCATACAGTGAAAAGTAATTTTTTTTTGCGAAACTATCCAATTCTTTTTGTTTGAAACCAACGTCATTACAAATTGTCTAAGAAAGTTTTTTTACGTACTAAAAGTGAAAATTATTGAAAAAAATTTTCTTTTTAAGAAAAATTTTCAAAAATTTTTCTAAGACATTTCATACAGTGAAAAATAATTTTTTTTTGCGAAACTGTCTAATTCTTTTTGTTTGAAACTAACGTCATTAAAAATTGTCTAAGAAAGTTTCTTTACGTACTATAAGTTAATTATTGAAAAAAAATTTTCTTTTCAAAAAAAGTTTTCAAAGACATTTCATACACTGAAAAATAATTTTTTTTTGCGAAACTGTCTAATTCTTTTTGTTTGAAACTAACGTCATTAAAAATTGTCTAAGAAAGTTTTTTTACGTACTAAAAGTGAAAATTATTGAAAAAAAATTGTCTTTTCAAAAAAATTTTTCTAAGACATTTCATACAATGAAAAATAATTTTTTTTTGCGAAACTGTCTAATTCTTTTTGTTTGAAACTAACGTCATTAAAAATTGTCTAAGAAAGTTTTTTTACGTACTAAAAGTGAAAATTATTGAAAAAAAATTGTCTTTTCAAAAAAATTTTTCTAAGACATTTCATACAATGAAAAATAATTTTTTTTTGCGAAACTGTCTAATTCTTTTTGTTTGAAACTAACGTCATTAAAAATTGTCTAAGAAAGTTTTTTTACGTACTAAAAGTGAAAATTATTGAAAAAAAATTGTCTTTTCAAAAAAATTTTTCTAAGACATTTCATACAGTGAAAAATAATTTTTTTTGCGAAACTGTCTAATTCTTTTTGTTTGAAACTAACGTCATTAAAAATTGTCTAAGAAAGTTTTTTTACGTACTAAAAGTGAAAATTATTGAAAAAAAATTGTCTTTTCAAAAAAATTTTTCTAAGACATTTCATACAGTGAAAAATAATTTTTTTTTGCGAAACTGTCTAATTCTTTTTGTTTGAAACTAACGTCATTAAAAATTGTCTAAGAAAGTTTTTTTACGTACTAAAAGTG